>NC_085038.1:890906-1096289 GCF_963692335.1 Osmerus eperlanus
AGAAGTGGTAGAACGTCTTCCCCAGCGGAGGAGGGTGAATCCCGGCTCTGGAAGAGAGGCAGAGCAGCTACGATATTCTCACACTAGCGTTGAATCCCTGTCTCGGTAGAGGTGAGGCTCTCTCCCCGACCTCGCTGGCTATAAACAGACGCTCCAGTAATGGCTAATCCAAAGGAGGATGGTGTATTTGGCTGCTCTGTGTAAATACCCTGCCACACTGAGAGGATGACACCGCAAGACTATTTCCTCCTTGTGGACTCAAGTTGGAGTTCAAGTTAAACGCTGATATTTAATGATCGGAAGTTTGAGCAAATGTGTTGACGGTTGCTTGAAAAGTATTTGGAACGTTCACACAACTCTCACGGCAGGTTGTTCCGTCTGTGTTTGGCTTCTAGCTCGGGTCAGATATCAGGAGGGTGTTTTTCAGAGAAGGTGATTGTACACACAGGCCTGCGATGCCTGCTGACTGCTGCAGCCCTGCAGAGCAGATCCTCTCGTTTTTACACTCCTCACTTCTCCTTGTCATTTCTCACAGCGTTCACTCAGAATTAAATATTGAAATTCTGGCGTGGTTGCAGCAGTCTTTGCCAGCGCAGCTAAAATGAAAAGGCTTTGTGGCAGCAGTGACCAGATTTTAAATGCTGGAGAGGATCAATACATAAAGGAGACTGCCGAGGTGCAATCTCAGTGCGTGTGTGTGCGTGTGGCTGGCCATACCCATGTTTGTGTGTGTGTTTGTGCCTCTGCATTCCTGTGTGTGCTCGAGTGTGTGTGTGTGTGAGCAGGCACCAAGGCCTCATCCTTCCCTGGTCCAGTATCTCCACAGACACCCCTGAACCTCCGCAGCAAGACAACACAAACCACCTCATCTCCACATCTGTACGCCTCTCCCAGCCCCATTTGTATGAGAATCCCCTGCATGCCAGCTATCTGCTGTTTCAGCTTAGGAATGTAAAAGAGTCGATAAGCAAGGAAAACCAAGCAGGCCAGCGGTAGATGCGTCCAGAAGCCCGTCTCCATTATCACAGCGGGGGAGGCTGGAGGGAGGCTGGAGGGAGGCTGGAGGGAGGCTGGAGGGGGCTGAGCGGCCGTGCGCCTGCTCAGACAACGTGACAGCCCTCCTCAGAGGGACGGAAGGAGGAGGAGGTGCGTGACATGTTGGTCTCGCGGGGGTGGAGACGGAGGAGAGGATGCTAGGGAGGCCTGGACAGAAGCTCTCTCTGTCTCTCTGTGTCTCTCTCTGTCTCTCTCTCTGTCTCCGTCTCTCTGTCTGTCTCTGTCTGTCTCTCCATCTATCTCTCTCTCTCTCTCTTCATCTCTCCCTCCCTCTCTCTCTCTCTTCATCGTCTGGATACAGAGAACCTCTGGACTTGTGGTCGCAGCTCAGCGGTTAGAGCATTCGACTGCAGATCGAGAGATTGCAGGTTCAAATCCACGCCTGTGTGTTTCCGCAGCTTTTGGTTCTCATCAGCTGCGTTTGTGTCTGGGTGTTTTTATACGTGGAAGAAACTGTGACGGTAAAAATGTGATGTCTGCGTTCAGCAGACACTATCATCCAAAAGCAACGTCAATCTGCCATGAAACGCTCCACCTCTGCACGGTCCTCCCCCCCACAGGCGCTCCGTCTCAGAAGGATGACTAAGTACAACACGTGGTGATCTAGCAACTGTCCCCCACAACCAAACCAAGGTCAGGAATATGCTAATTGTCAGTTGAAGAAGAAAATGAAGATGATGTGAATAGTTTGTTAATAGCGACGAAGAGATACCATTTCTATGGATTTATGTGTTTATCTGTTCTGGATCTATCCGTGGCATACCAGACAAATCCTTTCTTCACAGGCAAATCAACCTTTTCTCCTTGCTGGGGAAGGAGGGAAACTGGCCTCTAGGCAGACAGCACAACACAGAAATAACCTTGAGTTTCATCAAGGAACATTCTCACAGCCAATAATAATGGACGCTGGTGGGACGAACAGCAAATAAGCAGCTAATCGTCCCCTGACTAACATCAGCACGCCAACAGAGGGGAACCTGTGATTAGCCTGAGCATGTGGCCACATTGAGTCTACATGCTACATGCTAGTTTCTACACGCCAAACAACTGTGAGGCCGTGATATGGGCTGTTAGGGTAAGCCACTATCCGCCTCGCGATTATCAGGTCAACCTAAAGTACAGTGTGACTAAAATAGCCCAGTAAAGCAAGGTGAAGTAGATCATCTTAGGACAAACTAAACAGCCAAGGACATTAACCTTCAAGACAATTGGCAGTTACTGTGTATGCTGGTGACAGTAATAGAGCAGTTTTGTCTGCAGAGCTTGGCCACCAGGAGCAGTATTGCGAGGCAGGCCAGAGGCTGGGGTCAGGGCAGGCCAGATGGGGGGTCAGGTCTTGTTGAAGCTTTGAAAACAGCTATCATGCATACTTGTAGAACCTCTGTTTTCAGTCCTTGACTGCAATTGGCAAGGGTGTGTGTGAGTGTGTGTGTGTGTATGCATGAGAGACAGAAAGAGAGAGAGAGGGAGAGAGACAGGGTAAGAGAGAGAGAGACTGTTTTTGTGTGCATGTGAGGCACCCATTGTGATGATTCAAAAACAATACAGTTCAGGTATGGCAGTTGGTTGACTCACTCAGTGGGAACACAAAACACAGTACTTCCCATCTACCTTTGACAGCTCTATTCCTGCCCTTTCATAGAGCAGAGATTTCCTTGTGTCTAACTAGTCATTATTAACCATTACAGTGTACTCCCTGTTCAGAGACACAACATTATGAGCGAGAAAGTCAATATCACTTAGGTCGACTTAAGAGTTATAAATACCTCCTTCTCTCATGATGTACAACAACAACAACAACAATAGTATGCCTATCTCATTAATCTCATACTCGCTGTAGAAGCAAATAAAAAGGGTCTCTGACTCTCATCTGTGATTATACGGTACAGATAAACTGTTCGCGTGACGGCAGTTATTTTACCGTTGACTGAATCACATCAGAGAGACAACAACAACACAAAAAAACACCAGTCAGTCACCCTCCTGTCCTCGCACACCATTTTAACAGTGAAAGATTAAGCAGAGGCCCGGTGAATCGCATGCTCAAAACCTGTCCAAGTTTAGTCCGTTTCAGCAACCTCCTGAACTTAGTTTCACCTAATCAGCTTAGTCAATAGCTAGCATTTGGTGCGACATTTGTAGACATGCAAACAGGGCTTAACTATGTCTATCCTTAATTCCTAAATGTTTGAGTCAAGCGGAAGTCAGATCTTTTTTTTTTAATCTTCTAGAGAGAAATAAAACAGACATCTCAAAAAAGAATAAGAGAAAGAGAGAGAGAGAGCTAAAGAGAGAGAAAGAGAGAGGGCAAGAGAGAGAGAGCAAGGCAGAGAGAGAGAGCAAGAGAGAGATTGAGAGAGGGAGAGGGAGAGAGAGAGAGAGAGAGAGAGAGAGAGAGAGAGAGAGAGAGAGAGAGAGAGAGAGAGAGAGAGAGAGAGAGAGAGAGAGAGAGAGGTGGAACAAAAACAAAGTCTAACCCATGGTGTTTTTTTTGTCTTTTCCTCCTGGCCAGGCACGGTGAGACATCTCTGATTTGAGAGTGCTTGAGGTAGCACAATGTGCCTTCAAACCAACATCACAAACAAGCTCTGACAGATTTGTTCTCTCTCTCTCTCCCCCTCTCTCTATCTCTCCCTCCCCCTCTCCATATCTCTCTCCCGCTCTCTCCCTCTCTCTCTCTCCTACGTGCATTAAGGGGAAACACAACACACAAGTATATTAGAGCTTCTCTCTAGTCTCTCCTGTTGTGTGTTCAGCTGCAGAACACACACACACACACACACAGAGAGAGGCAGGAAGGAGGAAACTAACAATAGACATTTGTGGAAAACTGGGAGAGACTGTTCCGTTTCAATCCACTGATAGCACTAATGGCTTCTTAGCGGCTCCATGAAATCAAGCAGCTGTCATGTGGCTGCATCAGCAGGGAGAGGACATGCAGTGGGTCCCAGAAGGCCAGGGGCTCCACTGCATGTTCAGCTAAACATCTGCTCCTGATACCTCCTGCTTTGCGGCAATAAATAGACAAACAAAGAGGTGGGAGGTGAAATGATTAGAATTTTCTATCTCAGGCACTCCCAAATGTTTTCTCAAAACAAAGCAGCGAGGATCACATTCAAGATTAGCCGACTGGCTCAAGTTTGGAGCTTTGTAGCAGAATCTTCATTCAAACCGACAGAAACCCAGTAGAGAGATTTCATTTCTTTAGTCAGGCTTATCTAATCTCAACTGTGACATACGAGGAACGTATGATTATGATGACATACACCTACTTTAACAGGGCTACTGGTTATTAATACAAATGTGGTGCAAAAGGTATCTTGACTTTAAGGCAGATCTGATATATCCTACTTTGTCATAAGAAATTAGCTTCGGGAGAGTAAGACCACACTGGTAAACTCCACACCCTGGAAATGTAATCCTATGTGATCATGTTATTTAACACGTATGGCATGACAGGCAGTGCGCACCTCAAGGAAAAGCCGAGTCTGTTACAGTGACACTATATGTTCAACATAAACGCCAACTGGCAGAAAATTCACATATGAAACAGTTTACTTCAACTGCACAAATTGATCAAAATGAAACAAGATTTGTATGAGCAATCCTACGGTAGATTATCAATCTGTATTCATTCAGTTATTATTCGTGTTAATCACATTAGGATGGTGTAAACCATGATAATATATCATAATCATGTCGTATATAGTAAATGATATGTCTCTTAGATAGATCCAATAGTTAAGACACAATAATACATTTTTTTAAACATTGTCATATTCAAAGGCATATTCTGAAAATAAATAAAACAATTTGCCGACAGCTAGTGAAAAGTTTGTAAAAATATAAATCAAAAGGAAGTTTGTATTCCATTTACATCTGTCATATAGCCTACAGTTATTAAAAAAATGTTTTATAGCCTACGTCACTTCAGGGCTATATTTAGTGTGACCGAACAATGTATATATGTATTTGACAAAATTATTCCACTAACTGCTACATTGAGACCATTTCCCTCCCTTCGGAATTTACATCAACAAATTGCTTCAATTGCCGACAATCGTGCATTGGCTACATTTTTCTTAAACTTCATATGACGTCATGATAGTAGTCTAACATTTCTTTCCGAGGTAAACTTTCTCTAGCCTGTGTAGCCTAAAACATGGGATGCGTTTTCCTTCAAGAGTGAGGCGCTTGGGGAATTTAAATCAACCAAGATGGCGAAAGGCTTGTTGTTTGGAAGGGCAGAAAAATGGAGGATATTGTAATGTACACAAAGGGATAAATTTCAACAACTCGACCAAGCAGCAGCTGCTCCTCGTTTGAGGAAGCAACAAAGATGTCGCGCGGACCAGTTGTAAAGAAGCCTCGAACTCGGCGGAAAATACCACACCGGTCAAAAGTGTTTTACCAATTCCATACACAATCTGTTGAAAAGGAAGAAGAGTGTATTTGTCCTTACTAATTATTTTATTTTCGCATTGAGGAACTATTAGCTGGCTGGATTTTGCCCTGTCTGTAAACGGACAGCTAAGTAGACCAAAGGTAGCTGTGTGCTTCCCACCTTCATTGACTCCCACAATATTGTGTCTTTACGATTCCGGTCAAAAATAAATAACCGGATACAACAGCGCATTATAACAGCAGCATTTCACTACAAAGTTAACAATCTGAACTTGATACAACTGTTTATTTTGAGGCATAACTGTTCAATTTAACAGCACAAGAGAGGACACAAAGACGGTTCCGACTATCAGGTCACCACTGGCATGATCCGAAGAACGACAAGCACTTCGCTTTTTAATCTAGCAAAACTTTGTATTATTCCACAATCGTAGAGTATATAAACAGCATGTTTGCTTGTATTATCAGTCTAACTGTGATAACTTTCTATCAATCTTCAATTGACGATTGAGGGACACACGCAGAAGGCAACGAAACTACAGATCGCACTCGAAAGAAATCAAGCCAGCTCCACACACATCGCTTGTTCTATGATATAACAGAACGTCTTTACCCGACCTCGAAATAAACAGACACCTACCTTTACTTTCGACACTTCTACTTATTTCCAACGGGATTTTAGTTCAAGTAATACTTCGGAGAGCCTTCTGGTCTCTTTTCCTTAGCGATTTCGTTTTGGTAGAGGTCGGTAAGAGATGATAAAGAAGGGAATTGGGCAGTAATTGAGTCGCGGTGTGAGTGAGTGTGTGTGTTAGTTACTAAGAGCAGATTGAAGCGGACTCTTCTCAAGGTTTATTCAGCTCCACTTCAAGGAACCTAAGTGACGTCAGCCTACAAGCTGCCACAAAGAAAACTTAAATCTGTGCCTAATATATATATATTACTGCACATGGAAAAATGGCAAATTGTTTAAATAGACGAGTCAATATTTATACAGTGAGTATAACTCAGTAGAAGTCATGTAGCGTGAGTAAAACCAAAACAAACAGAACCATCCTCGTTTAACCTATACTGTATTTGGGGAGATAGTTGCCCTAATATATCTATATTTAGTAATAACTCTAACGGACATGTTCTTGTCCCAGAAACCTGTTGTTCTAAAATGAGAATGATTTGATATAGATATGTTTCTTAAATAAACTCATTATTTTAGTGTCTCTTGTTGGTTTAGGTTATTATTTAGATCCCAAATCCCAGATAAGGATGAATAAATGTATACATGTTTTCTGCATGTAATTCATCTTTTTCAGATTTTTCTTTTTTTTGGGACTGCCAAACTTTCTGGATTGTGGTTCCTTAAAAATACTTCATTTCACATGTTAAAACAAACAACCAAAATGTTGAGTGAGAGTTATCAAAGTTTATCATCTTCAAATATTTTGACACGTGCAACTCCTGTGGAATTTCATTAGGGTTTTGATAGAACAAGCAAAACTGTAATCTCTCTATATGTTTGTGTGCCCCCAGAGAGTATTGTGTAATATTTGATCAAAGGCTCCTCTACCCATCCATATCATTGAAATGAAGGCACTTACAGCAAGAACCAAAATCCCTTTGGTTTCTATTACAATGCATTAGCCTCCCCCTCCTAAAAAACAGAAAAGAAAAAAAAAAGAATACAGCATAAATAATCAGGATAGTAGAGACAGATCTCTCTCTAAGCTAGAGATCAATACACTGCCTGGCTAAGTCGCCATCTGTGTCTAATTGTATCTTGTATTCTACCTCCTTCTCTGGAAACACAATAAGCAACAGGCTGAGCACAGGCTCTATGACCCAGACGGGCTCGAGACATGGCTTCAGATTATTTTCATTCAACTGGAAAACAACAAGGGGGCGGGGTGTATGTGTGTGTGTGTGGTGTGTGTGTGTGTGAGAGAGACAGAGAGGGGGTTGAACATGGACTGGACTGTTTGCCCGCTCCACCCTTGAAAAGATAACCAGTCCAAAGATGAGCTTGCTGAGTGTAGGACTGCCCTGCTAACTGCTGCCTGGACAGTCGACTAATCAAAAATTAGTTATTTATTGTGTATGCTTCATGAAGGGTTATTACAGGACTTATGAACTTATAGTCACAGCCTGACAGACCACCGATGATTGAGTAATAAACCAATACTAGTCACTGGTAAATCCATACAACTGCATCGTAAAGAAGGTTATTGATGTATATCAATATATACTGTATGTTTTCTTGTTTTGTTACGTTATTCATTTCACTGTAGGCATTTAATAAAAATGTGATTACAAATTAAAAGGACAAATCATGTCGGTTGATGGGTGCATTATCTCTGAACAACACTAGGCCTTTAAGTAACTGATACATTTAAATTATGCATACATATTATCTCTCAAGGCTGCAAATGTTTATATATATTTTTTAAGTCATAGAAACATAGCTTTCCCAGTGTTTTTCAGACACCAGTCCTTGTTCAGCTGTCTGGTGCTTAAAAAGCCATTTTATACAAGCTTGTTCTCCATGCTCTTTGGACATTGATTTTTCTTCATCCCCCCTTTCATTACCTGTTGGGGGTGTTGGGCCTCCTCTCTCTTCCTGTCCTCTCTCTTCCTGTCCTCTCTTTTCCTGTCCTCTCTCCTCCTGTCCTCTCTCCTCCTGTCCTCTCTCTTCCTGTCCTCTTTCCTCCTGTCCTCTCTCTTCCTGTCCTCTCTCCTCCTGTCCTCTCCTCCTGTCCTCTCTCTTCCTGTCCTCTCTCCTCCTGTCCTCTCTCTTCCTGTCCTCTCTCTTCCTGTCCTCTCTCTTCCTGTCCTCTCTCCTCCTGTCCTCTCTCTTCCTGTCCTCTCTCTTCCTGTCTTCTCTCCTCCTGTCCTCTCTCTTCCTGTCCTCTCTCTTCCTGTCCTCTCTCCTCCTGTCCTCTCTCTCCCTGTCCTCTCTCCTCCTGTCCTCTCTCTTCCTGTCCTCTCTCTTCCTGTCCTCTCTCCTCCTGTCCTCTCTCTTCCTGTCCTCTCTCTTCCTGTCCTCTCTCCTCCTGTCCTCTCTCCTCCTGTCCTCTCTCTTCCTGTCCTCTCTCTTCCTGTCCTCTCTCCTCCTGTCCTCTCTCCTCCTGTCCTCTCTCTTCCTGTCCTCTCTCTTCCTGTCCTCTCTCTTCCTGTCCTCTCTTTATGATGCAGCTGAGAGCAGAGCCAGTGTCTTCACCTTCCCCCTCCCCCAGCAGCACCAGAGATGAGCCAGGAGAGAAGACTGTATCTGTGTTTGTCATCCAGTAACAGGAGGGATGACGGAAGTTGTGTTTGTCATCCAGTAACAGGAGGGATGACTGTGGTTGTGTTTGTCATCCAGTAACAGGAGGGATGACTGAAGTTGTGTTTGTCATCCAGTAACAGGAGGGATGACTGTGGTTGTGTTTGTCATCCAGTAACAGGAGGGATGACTGAAGCTGTGTTTGTCATTCAGTAACAGTGAGGCGCAGGGATTTTTAATTGCGTTGGAGAATCTTCATTAAAGAGAGCGCATGGGGGCGAGTTTGAAAAAGGCGGGGGTGGGTTGAGGTGGGGGGGAGGTGCTGGTGTGTGTGTGTGCTCTTAGCAGTGTCATTAAATGAAGAAGGCACTTGCAGCCAGGCCCTCTTTGCATGCACAGCGAGAGTAGCGGCCGTACCTTGGTCATTTGTAACATAATAAGTGCCTCCACAATGACTGCAACACCAACAAGCCCGCCACAGGGAACACAGGAGGGGGAGGGGAAACGCACTGTCTCTCTAAAAAGGATTTTTTAAGAGTCTTGATTAGAAAGTATAATGAGACACTAAGAACTGGTAAAAAGAAGATATCCCCCGAGACTGATGGAAAACAAATTAATGTGGTGATTTGGATTTAATTATTATTTTCTATTAGTCCACGGCAAGACAGGGGCGGCCATCAGTACAGGGAGCCGTGCTTGCATTTATTGATTTTTTGACACATTCAGGGAATACAGATTCATCTATCCCCACACAACCAGTAACAACACTTGGACTTTCCAGCAGCTCCGAGGCCTTTAATTTGAGCTCACATTTCTGTTAGACTAAAATAGGCTTCTCACAGAAAAAGAAAACTGGCCTTAGGTTGTCTCTTAATATAATTGAATTAAAAGTCGCTCTTGTAATGCCCTATAAAGTACCGACTGAACAGCAAATTCTGCAATTAGGATTAAGATAAAGACTATTCCTCTGATGTTATATTTGGTCATTCTGTGATTATCTTTGTGAAATGATGACATTAAGCTATTATGTACAAATCTTCAACTGACGCATGTCTCATGTCATCTTTACAAAATTACACGGGATAAGATAGGACGGATACTCTGAGCAACGATTCACAAAGTCAATTAATTGAACTGCCTACAATTCTAACACCAGGGACCAATTGCCTACAATTATAGCACACTATGTGTGCTACATTACTATAACCAATACATTTAGATGTCTTGACACTCCGCAATTAAGCCAAGATGAACATAGCTATTGATCACTGTCATCCATCCCTGGGTGAAAGAAATGTGTAATAAATATGGCTGCCACTGTTCCCCCTCCCCTGTTCCTGAATGGCCCACAGGAGTGGAGCTAGCCTAAGTGGCTCATGGGAATTCATTGTGACAGTGAAGAATGTATCGACCTTTGACCTCAGCGCAAGGCCATCTACAGGAGGCGGGTCAGGGGATGAGGAGAGATGCCTTTGTACCTTAAGTGTTTTTGGACCCGGCAAGCACTTTTTAGTCGTCCGTCACAATGCCTGTGGAGAATATATAAAGTGAGTTTGGTCATGATGCAAACATGCAGTGGTCAGAATAATACAGTAGTTAACTGCTGCTTCATGGAAGGAATTACTATTGTAGTTTCTTCCTGTGAAGGGTAAGCCCAAGAGAAAAAATAATCATAATATAAGTATCCTTACAAAGTGTAAGCATGTGAATTTACAAAAGCAGTTAAGTGGACTTTCATTTGTGTAGAAAATGACAAATGAAGATGTATTAACCCTTGTGTTATCTTCGGGTCATTCTGACCCATCAGTCATTGTGACCCACCGTCGTATTGCTACAAATTTACTGCATACAAAGACAAAGTGAAGCATTTTCTTTTAACAGCTAGGCTGTCTCAGACCCCCCACATTGCAAAGGTTAAAAGAAAATTATTTTAATTTGTTTTTGTATTGGGTAAAATTGGGTAAACACAACGATGGTTCGTTATGAACCTTTGGGTCATGTGACCCGAAGGCAGCACGAGGGTTAAGCTCTCATTTAAAACATTAAAATTATATTTAAGTATACTCTTTTTCCACGTGGGTGTTAATGCAAGCAAGATGGACAGAGAAGTGAAGCTGTTTGTTGCATGATGTAATAGCCAGAAAGGAGAAATCATGTAATCATGGTAGCAGAGTTGTAGTGAATGATTCACTGATGAGACACTCAAAGACACATGCAGAAAGATAGAGCAAGAGAGAGAGAAAGAAAGAGACTCGGCGATAGATAATGCTAGTGTGTGTGTGTGTGTGTGTGTGTGTGTGTGCGCGCGTGTGTGTTTGAGTACAAGAAAGAGGGAAAAGGGAGAGGAGCAAGAAAACATATTGTCGTGCTTCTTTTTCTGGGAAAGCAGAGTCATTAAATTGGCAAGCCGGGAAAGTGGAGAAGCCCGACCCTGAGCGGAGTGAAACACCTCCTCAGAGGATGAGATCACAGCTCGTCACCATGACCTCCACTGAGACAAGCGTGCAAAAAGACAAAACAGACAAACACATCTTTACCCAGATCAAAGGTAGACAGAAGATCCCCCATTTGTCAGTTACTGACAGACTGGCCAAGAAAGACAGATGTGTGTACAAGACTGTCTATACTAACTGATGCAGATCACAGGCTATTGTCCATATGACATGCACTTAGCATGTTAAGAAGACAACTGGGGGATAATAATTGTTGGCCAATGCTCGCATGTGCATTTTTCTCACTGAGGGAAGAAGGACTTGTCCATTGAGGCGACATTAGCAAGATTGAAATGGAGAGAGAGCTGGCTGAGTATGGATTGACTACTCTGAGAGGGATAGTGAAACTAAATCTATGAGGACAACTAGAGTTCTGGATCTTGGCAGATAAAACACATAGTAATATGTCACCGGATGGTTAGGGGGGTCTTTAAACTGCAAATACATTCTTCCAAGATTGGCTTTCACTTTCAGTGCCTGCCCACATATGTTAGGTTAATTTAATTTGATGGTCGCTTCATAAGGTTTTAAACAATTTTTTGTCTCTAAGAAAAGTGTTTGCCTGAAGCATTTCTCTCCTTCAGGTAGTCCCCACTATGCCGCCAAGCACACAGGACGACATCGACACAAGTTGATAACATTAAAATTGGCTTAGGGCATTCTTTAGGACAAAGGCTGTCTTTTGTTATGTAAAGTGTTTCCGGTGTGTGGGGGCCAAACTCTTGTAGAATAAATACAGCACAGCCATGACATCTATTTCAATTATTCAAACAGTACAGCACCTCAGTTTAAGACATCTTTAGTACAATACATCTGTGCAGTTAGAATTCAGTGCTCTCCTCAATGATGGTCGTTTTTCTGCCTTTTTGACAGCTCCCCTTCTTGATCTAAAATGACACATAATTCACGGCTGGTGAATCCACAAGTCTCCCTCAACTGTGAGAGCTTTTGTCATTGTTTCTAAAGCAGTGTTACACAGTCTTTTGTGTCAGCCTGTCTTAGTGCTTGTGCAAATTGGGCCTGTTTTAATTAAAAGTGGCAGGTCGCTGCTTCCAGAGGCAGAGCTGAAGCGTTCTAGACGACCCTCTGTGATGCCTGGTCAGAAATAGGCCACCACAGCACCCAGTAATGATCACCACGGTGACATCACCGCTCTCGAAATGTACGCTCTCCTTTTTCCTGCGAGCTCTAGTGAACAAAGAGGAGCAGGGAGGGTCTGAGTGGGAGAGGCAGATGTCAGGAGAAGAGGGCATATGGGTTTCAGCAAAACGAACACAAACAAACGTTTCAGCTTGGAGGCTCACTGACTCAAAGAGGAGGAGGTGGAGAGCTAATGTTTCACAAGTGCCTCTGGTGAGATTTCACCTGACAAGATACAAGGTCCTAAAGATACAACGGCTGAAAGTGAAAAGTTGTTGTAGAAAACAGCACTGACAATCGTGATTCAGCAGATCTCCTCAGGTGTTTATCTACATTCTTGGTGAAGGATTGGCTTCAAGCAAGCAAGCAAAAACAAGGAATCAAATATGGTTCTGGTGAACTGAAACACAGTTGACACATGCAGACGACCTCTGTGTTCTGGACTGTGCCCCTTCAACATGTGGTCCCAAGTGTTAACACGTGTCTGTGGTTCAGAAATTTTCCTGACTGATCTGTGTGTCTGAAGCAGGCCTGTTAAAGTTTGCTGCAGCAAGGTGACACGGTTGGTCTTATTAAACAATTTAATTTTAAGGCATTATCTCTCTGTTCCAATAGAATATCTGGGAATTCAAGTAAGCTGCTCAAACTACTTTGCCCAAATCACAAGTAACATCATCTCATTTCCTGTATCCTCAAGGATAGTGTTTCAAGAATTCCACTCATGTGATTCACACCAGTTTCAAACCAGGAAATAAAAAAATTCTCCTAGAATTCCTTTTTTCTTTTTGCTCCTTCCTCCAAGATTAGACTAGACTTGAGGCATCCGTTCTGTGTGCTGGAGACTGCCACGGTATTGTCCTCTCCACTGATAAATTAACCTTTGTAGTATATTCATGTGTCTTTGGGAACTGAGAAGGGAAATAGTTTTTTCGGGTCCCAGAGAAACCGTGGGAAAATACGGGACTGTGGAAGAGGAAAAGCAGAAATGTCCCAGGGCATTCCTTTGTGATTACACATAGCTGGAGAAATCCAGACATTCTTGGAAACCGTTCAGTGTCTTTAGAACTCTTTCCATCGCCAAGCCCGATACAAAGCCCACTTTTAAAGTCATAAGCACAGTTGTTTACAGTTGCTAACACGACACGTTTCCTCATGCTCGAGGTGGAACTAGCTCGGCCGTTCATTCACAGACTACGGGTTCACACGCGAGCTGGAAAACTCCATCTTGACGTCTTCGTGTAGACAAGATTTCTATTTTGAAAGAGATGGTACCCCCTGATGGACAATGTCACTCCCTGTTCCCTGTTAAACATTCTGAGAAGCAGTTCTCAGGAATGCTCCTTTGTTGTCCAATCAGCACAATTGGGGGAGGAGAGTGCAGTGAATAGAGACATTGGCCTCCGAGACCTGTAATGGTTTCAGACTACTTTTCATTTGTGATGGATCCAGTGAAGAGAAACGTCCACATCGTGCCCGACAGAATTAACAGTTTCACTTGTCGTTCAACAATCACACTGTCTCAGGTTATAGTGTCTCCAGAACATTTCAATTTCCAGAGAAGCCACACAGAGAATGATACACCGGGCATCGCTCCCCTGCAACGTTTCCCAGGTCACGAGGTGTCCTTTTTGTCAGCAATTAATCAGTGGCACAACACACTCTCTCCTTCACCTCTCGTTCGCCTTCGCTGGATATACGCCTGACTGCGGCCCCACTATGTCCATGGGGTTAATAAGGCCTGTCTCAGCCAACCCATGTATGAGCTGTGTTGAGGAAGCGCGATGAGTATCTTGTTGACCTTGCACTGTAGACTACATATTCAGTTGTTGTTCTACACCTATGTTCACCCTTCGAGACCAAAGTGATTTCTGAACCGCATAGTAGGCCTAATGCGTTAAAATCATGAAATCGCACTACACAGCTTTATACATTTCATTAATATAAAGTGATATTGGTATTATGAGGCTACGAAAAGGTATCACACTTTAAAATTGTCAATGTGCCAAAAAGTGATGACTTGTTAATTTGTTGTGTTCAAATATGCAGAATTGGCTGAAATACTGCCAAGATTCTTTTTATTTACCGTGATGGAAGAAAAAGCGGCCCATATGAATACAGAAAACAAATATTAAGCATGAAAGCGTAGGAAGCTAATATCCGTCCTCTTGTTACTTTATATAGGATTTACTGTCATTACAGGGTCAAAAAATACTTTTATATCAATGATTAAAATTAATCTAATTAGTGCTGTTGGCAATGGCTTTAATTACCTCTCTGCCAACACAAACATGAAGCTCCAGAATGCAAATAATGGAAGAGCACAATCTGTTTTCCAAAGTGCTTGTGCAAAGTGTAAGGTAGGCTACTACCTCGCGCCCTCTAGTGAACATGTCTATGAACAAACGGAAAATGCAATAAATAATTGTTTTTTCCAGTTTTGGGCACATTGGTCTCATTTAATTGTTCACATTAATGTAGTCTTTAAGTTATTGTGTTTTAATTTGTATTATTTCTGAAAGCATTATTGATACACTGTTTTTTTTGTACTCGTGCCTAAGACTTTTGTCTTAGGCTTTTGAGACTTTTGAGTACAGTATTTTTCTTGGTGATCCAAATCACCAAATCATCTTTAACACCATGTCATCCTATTCTTCATCACGATTATCATCATCTACACATACATTTTCTCAACATCTTAAATTAAATCGCCAATAAGCCTGTTAACTGATCAACCTCCACTGGTCCATATGTAAGAGGCGGGTTCAAGATGGCTAACACAAATGTTATTGGCTAGAGCACATGCCAATAACTCTTGCTTTTTACGTATTTCCTTTTGGTGTCTGGTTCCATTGTTGTCACATGGCCTTCTGTCAGGGACAGCTAGAATAGTCCCGTCATGCGTGGCGAAAATGACTGATACACTGACAGGGACGATTTTATATTAATAAAAAAGGCCGAAGCATAAATACAGATGTAAATACTAGCCTACATAAAGTTGAAGTGCGTTGTTTATTGGTTACAATAACGAGTTAAACCAAAAAGTGTAATTGGTCTACTATCATGATCATTAAGTAAACATTGAAGTCATAAGAAATAATTGTGCCAAAGTCTTCAACACAGTTGCATTTAGAATTTTTATCACAACGTTTTGCAAGCCAGGTGCTATGTCAGCCTAAGGTTAAGAAGACTATAAGACACGCGATGTCGTTACCTGGATTCGTCAGTTTTAATTCGATTATGGACATGCTGAAGACTACTTAACATCAAAATAACATTCTCAGATGAGCGCCAAATCAAAGATCTAACCTTATTGTTAAGTTTAGAGTGTACATTTTTGTTGTACTTTAAACGCTATTTTGCTATATTTACAAAACAGACAAAAATACATAGTTTCCGGGTCCGTACAGCAGGAGTGGAAGAGGCGGATCTTCAGTGCTCTATATAAACACACAGACGCCATCGTTGTAAAATTTCAATGCAGAATCGTGGAAGTAAAGGTGAGCTTGTGTTCATGATGACATATTTAGGCATCATACTGTGTTCAGAATTTCGACCTAACTAGACTGCAAACATAGATTTACACGTCGAATTTACTTGACACCTTGCACGATTTCTTTTTTTGCATCGCGCAAGCTTCTTTGCTAGAACAGTGACATTGTAGCAAACTGCAAGGCTGCTGTCAACATAAAGACATGTACACGGGCTGCCTCTGTTTTCGCTAACCTAATTTTAGGCGTGCTTAAATTAGAATAATCTAGCTACATGTCGTTCGACTACAATAGTATGTTTAATTGTAGGGCTATGTCTGGAAGTGTTATTCAGTTTAGTCGTTTTTGCTGGCTAACTAGCAAACTAGCTTTGTAACATTGCGTTGAGGGCCACAGCAGAGCAGATAACAGCTCACTGCAGCCAGATACTTCCTGTTTGTGTAACTTGTCTATCTAGTTGTTCTCCTATAATCACGCTGGAACATAGACATTGATTTTGTTGTCACTTGGATTACTGTTAATAAACGACGCTTTGGGGCTAGGTCTTGTCAACAGGACACTACACAGCCACGTTATCGCTAGTACAGGACATTTTTTACGGAGTTGTCCATGTAGGTTGGGCGTCTTTTAGGCCAAGTGCTGTACAGAGTCAAACGCAGTCGTACATGGGGATTGCATTAGCTTGCAACTCACCGCAAATTTCGTGAAAACACGTTGTAGTGAAAACAGGCGTTGGTCAGATCCTTTCTGAGGTGACATTGCAAGGCCTTGCTGACAGGCCTTGTTATGTTTTCGTTTAAAGGATTCAAAGTTTTCCTCAGAACTTTGCCCCCAACCCTGAAGTAGATAACGTGCCAATTACCTTTCAACATGACACACACGACAACATGACGTGTGTGTGTGTATATATATATATATATATATATATATGGGGTTGTGGATTTTTACTAAGGATGACAGGTTCCAAGGAGAAAAGTAAAACTTAAGTCTTCAGCAACCAGCTGCAACTCTGATCAATGCTGTTTACAGCTAAGTCTGAGTGTTGTAGCTGAGCTGGCAACTTTAAGGTTTGGAGTCGCCAGCTACACTGTTGGCAGACCTGGTTTGTGCAGGTGCACTCTGATTCGCCAGCCTTAACGGTTTGACCAAGTTTAGCATCGCCTAGGTTTTATAACGTTGAGTGCAGCCCAGCTCGCGCCCCTTGCTCACAACGGCAATGGTCTATTTTAGGGCAGTTGTGGGCAGCATTACTATTTAAAGCAGAGCACCTTGGCCCCTTAACTAGGTCGTCTATCAGACTGAGCCACTAGCAAGGAAAACACAAGCAAGCTAATGAAACTCTGCTTGTTTTCCTGAGCAGGATCTGGGTGGGGCAGGCTTCATAAGAGGAGAGACTCGCCTCTCCCTGCCTATCCCTGCCTATCCCTGCCTCCTGCATGGTGCCTCTGTGGTCTTGCCTCGCACAGGAATGTAGCGTTAATAAATGATGTTGCTGTAGCTGTCTCACGTCCAGTCCCCCCCCCCCCCTCTCTCTCTCTGGAAATGTCACAATCAACTTCTCCAATCCGGTTCCAAGGACATGCATGTGACTTACTGTTCTGACTGTGTATAAACACGCTGCTATCTGCTACCTCAGCACTCCTGCCATGACTGCCCCTGCCATCACATCTCACCTGGCTCTGGTGTCTTCCTGGTATCAGCTGTAGGTGACAAGGAGTCACATTCTGAAGCTGGTTTAAAGGCGACATCAGTGACACATGCAGGACTTAGTCAGGACTGCCTGAATGTGTCATGTGCCTAATTGGAAGTCATTAATGTACTTTTTGGTAGTAAGATTCTCTCTCCCTTTCTGTTGTTGGTTCAGCAGTTGGATCAGTGATGGATTCCAAGCCTCGTAGACTTCCCTTCACGGTGTCCAGCTCGTCTTCCTACTTGCCGTCTTCCTCCTCGTCCTCCTCCGCGCTGAGGCCCAGCAGGGACAGCTACACCCATGCCAAAAACCTCAAACTAGATGCAGACTACAAGGTGAGGAAGCACCTTCAACCTAAACGAGGCTTTCATTTTTAATTAGGTGCAATGATCTGTGTTTTTGAAGACCGATACAAGTACCAAGTGTTTTTTTTAGAACGCGTGTTTACTTAAGTGTCATACACCGCCAGCGGAAGCAGTATCTGAAGTCCTGGCTGCTGTCGATGGCATGCAAGGTTAGGAACACCAACAACAGAAAACAACAACTGTTGTTTAAGATTCCAGGTCGTTCTAGTGAGTTCTCCCCTGACGGGACCCCTCTGTTGGGCCCCAGCGCGACGCTCGCCTCCCTCGCGGGTCTTTTTATAGGCCGGGCCCATTCCTGGGAGAGCAGCCGGGGGCTGGTATCAGCCTGCTCGTCAGACGGTCCTCAGATAGGGTTACCTCTGGCCTGCCAGCGCTCAGCTTGGGTCTCCAGGAGGGGAAAACCAACAGGCTGTGATGTCGGTGGCACGTGTGGTAAACAGACCTGGAACTCCTGAGCAGACTCCAGCATGTTCTCTCTGCAGCGTGACGTCACTGACCTGTCTGCATGGGGTGCACACACACACACACACACACACACACACACACACACACACACACACACACACACACAGTGCCTGGATAGATCACATACCTGTACATCCCATGACTGTCTCTCTCACTCCTCTCTGTCCCCCCCACCAGAGCTCCTGGCTTCAGCTCCCGTCTCGAGACTACACCCCATCTGATGTCCGTCCCTCCTGGAAGACCCCCTCCACGGCGCGTGACGCCCCCTGGTCCCAGAGCTCCCTGTCCAGCCGGAGCAAGCTGGTGGGTACTGACTGACCTCCAGGGTCTGAGGGGAGGAACACAAGTGAAACACTTAAACAAATATCAGTTCCTGTGGTTGAGTTTGGTGGAGCAGCACATGACTCTGTCCCCCCTGCAGACGGAGTCCGAGCGGAGGCTGGGCACGTACTCTGGCCTGGTCGGCTCCGCAGACGATGGAGACACCAAGAGAGCCAAGCTGTCCTACATGAACCGGACATCATCGTACACCAGAACCCCTTCCTCCTCTCTGAGCAGCTCCTCCTCTCTGAGCAGCTCCTCCTCTCTGAGCAGCTCCTCCTACAGCTCCACCTCCCCTCTCACCAGCACCTCAGGTACACCTCCCCCCTCACCAGCACCTCAGGTACACCTCCCCCCTCACCAGCACCTCAGGTACACCTCCCCCCTCACCAGCACCTCAGGTACACCTCCCCCCTCACCAGCACCTCAGGTACACCTCCCCCCTCACCAGCACCTCAGGTACACCTCCCCCCTCACCAGCACCTCAGGTACACCTCCCCCCTCACCAGCACCTCAGGTACACCTCCCCCCTCACCAGCACCTCAGGTACACCTCCCCCCTCACCAGCACCTCAGGTACACCTCCCCCCTCACCAGCACCTCAGGTACACCTCCCCCCTCACCAGCACCTCAGGTACACCTCCCCCCTCACCAGCACCTCAGGTACACCTCCCCCCTCACCAGCAGTCAGTAGAATCAGTCTTCATGTTTTGAATGCTGCTGTTTAATGTCATAGAATAATGACATTAAAAGCCTTGTTTACTCACTCCACTGATTTCTTTTACCCCCCAACTTGTCTTTTCCACCACACAGGTGAATAACAAACTGCCACCTTGTGTTTAGATTCCTCCTGGAGAACATACCGGCCTTTGTCCCACACCTCGTCCTCCTCCTCCTCGGAGGCGCTGCGCTCGTGGAGGGAGCGGGAGCAGAGGGCTGACAGAGGCCTGAAGGAGACCAGCTACAGGAGTAGCAGCCTGGGGCTGGGCTCCTCTCTGTGTAGGCCTCCACCACACACCACCCCTCACGCACCACACCCTTGATCTCTGGCTCTACTTAATATCCACTATCCTCAGGTCACTTTGCTCCAAAGCCAGCAGAACGCAGTGTGAGGACGTCCTGTCAGAACAGCAGACATCCTCACTCGCCTCTCTCGTTTCAGATCGTCCAGACCGCCTCTCCTCCAGCTACGCCCAGGGTGCCCGGCCCAAAGAGCCCCTCTACTCCACCTCCTCCTCGGTCCGCGAGGGCTCCTCCCTCAGTCGCCACCTCTCCTCGGCCTACCAGCCGTCCCCCCCGGCCCGGGACCCCCGCCCCCCTGCCCGCTCCCTCTCCTCCACCTCTTCTTCCTCCTCCTCCTCCACCCTTCGCCCCTCCCTGCAGCAGGTCAAAGAGGAGCACCCCCCCACTCAGGCTGTCTCCTCCTCCTCCTCCTACTGGTATTCCCCGGCCTCCAGCCCCCCTCCCCCGGCCTCCAGCCCCCCAGCCCCCCGCCCGGCCCCTGAGGGTGGAGACTCTGACGGCCGTCGTTCCACCCGCCGCCTTCTCTCCCGCCTCTTCTCCCGGCGCTCCAGCCAGGACCCCGCCCCCCCTCCCCTCCCCTCCTCTCCTCCCCCTGCCCCCCCACTCCTCCCTTCCTCTCCTCCCCCCGCACACCCATCCCTCCCCCACTCCTCTTCCTCCACGGATACAGCTCAGGCCTTTGCCTTCCTCCGGCGTAGCTGCCAGGGCATCTCCCCTGCCCAGGAGAGAGAGCCCCCCCGCGGAGGACCGAGCCAGCCCAGTCAGGAGGCCTGGCGCTCGGGCAGCGAAGGCCCCGGGGCCCCCTCCTGGCTCCGTTCGCGCTGCACTCCTCTCTTCTCCCGCCACAGGAGGGAGGGACGCGACGAGAGCGCCCTATTGGCCAGCAGCAGTTCGGAGGAGGGCCTCCGAGGCTCCCAGTATCCAACCAGGAGACGGAACGAGCCCGAGCCCAACCCACAGGAGGAAGATGAGGACGATGGTGAGGGTGCTGCGGGGGTGAGGGCTGCTAGCGCCGCCCTGCAGGAGGAGTTGAGGGTGGCGGGGAGGAGCCAGCGACTGGCCCGGGTCATGAGCAGCCCGCTCACCCTGCGAGGCATGATGGCCATTGACATGATGGGCATGGCCAGGAGCCAACCAGAGGGCCAGGAGAAGGACAAGCCCGCCCCTTCCAGAGATCCAGAGAAACTGCGCAAGATCCAGGAGAGGTGAAGGATCTCTGATTTGATGGGTGTGAATCTAAACACCCCCCATCCTCAGTCACATTTATCCATTTATAGGAAAATCTCAGGTGACTCTTTCAATCGTTAATTTTCTCCCCTCCCAGCCTGCTACTGGAGGACAGTGACGAGGAGGAGGGGGATCTGTGTCGGATCTGCCAGATGAGGGAAGAGTCTCCGGCCAACCCCCTGATGGTGCCGTGCCGCTGCACAGGCAGTCTGCAGTTCGTCCACCAGGACTGCATCAAGCAGTGGCTCCGCTCCAAGATCAGCTCCGGTACCTGGGCGCAGGCCTACCCTCTAGGGTCCTCGGGATGCCAATCCCACATTGTTCAGCTACATTAGATGTTTGTTTTATTACCTTTAAGTTGACAAACGGTGCATGTAGGAAGGGACCACGTCTAGGGTTGATGGGCTCAGCAGGTGATTGGTGTTGTGGTGTGTCCTGGAACAGGAAGTGATCTGGAGGCCATCACCACTTGTGAACTGTGCAAGAAGAAGCTGCAACTCAACATCGAGAACTTTGACGTCAACGAGCTGTACAGGACCCACGGCAGGGTAGGCCTGCTACACACACCACACACACGCCTAAAACTACTATCACATTGTCTGAACTCCCTCTCTCTCGTGTCCTTTCTCCCCCCCCCCCTCCAGTCAGAGTATGAGTTCATCTCCTGTGGGCTGTACCTGGTGGTTCTCCTACACCTGTGTGAGCAGAGGTTCTCTGATGTTCTGGGAGCAGCCAATGATGCAGGGGTAGGAGAACCGCCTCATCACACAACTGTTTGTTTAGGGGGGATTTGAACCTGCAACCTCTTGATTCTGTCTCTAATGCTCTACCCCTGAAGCTGGGTAATGCATGTAGACACCATCTGTATACAAGGACACCGGCCTGAACAGCCACATACTAATACTGTAGACATGGTTATTTGGTAATCTGAGTTTGTTGCCTACATTCATGTCCCTCAGAAATGGGGCCAAAGAACTATTGAATCACACTGGTTGAAATGCAACCAGACATGTTTGATACCCAGTGTGGCAGGGGTCCTTGTTCTGAAACTATTCTCCCCTCTCGCTCAGTTTTTCAACCTGGCGAGAACCCTCCACGAACACATGGACAATCTGGAAAGTACGTTTCTAAACCCATTCTCCCTCGTGTTTGATATTGGCGGTAGTGAGTTAGCCGAGCGGTTGTGATGCTAGCGGTAGTGAGTTAGCCGGTGTTGTGGGCTCCAGGTGATCATGACGCTGCTTCCTGTTCCAGGTTCCTATAGCGACTCAGACGAGGAAGAAACTCAGGACACCCGGCCCTCTATCGACTTCTGTGACCTTGACGACGACCTGGAGGATTGATTAGGGGAGGTGTGGGAAATGTGATGTTTTCTAGGTGAATGGTTGTCTTTGTTTTGTCTGTCTTATTTCAATGTAGCGGTATTTTCTTTTGCTTGGCCCTAAACAACGGTTTTCTTTATTTTACTTATTGCAATAAAGTTTTGAATGTATAAACTAGCATGTCTTGTTTATATAACCTAGATTTGATTAAATCTACACCAAATGAAGACGATGATTTTCAGGGAAAAACAAACCAGTTTATTGAAGAAAATGTCAGCAGGGTTGCAATTTTGGATTTTCTAAAGTATTTATTTAAACATTTTGCGGGTTTACCTTTTTGATATGATTTGGTTAAGAAGCAACTAAAAGACAGGTATGTCACAAGTCCAAAGCATCTTTGGTTTAAGTTTGGAAAACAAATTATATTTACAAGGCATTTTACAGCAGTTGAGGCAGTTTCAGGCCTCTAGTGCGATTGGCTCAGGAAGCTAAATCTTAGTTGGCTCTCGAACACAGAACTATTGTGCATGAAGATGGCAGGAACTGCTTGTAAGGCAACACTTGTAGGAACACAACTTTTTTTTTTTTTTTTTTTTAAGTGCATCATTATCAGTAGCTTTAGTGCAAAGGACAGGAAAGAGGCAGTCTAGCACAAACCCAACAACACGTTATAAATCAAGCGGATCGTTCTAGAATCTAGAACTACGCTTCGTTCTGCGGTTATATAGGAAGATTGGATGTCTGCAGCGTTTGCTGAGGAAGGGTCAACTTGGCACTCCGGTAAAAATAAACGCGCCCGAATGATTACATGACTTCCTACAGTAATATTCCAATCCACATAACTGAACATTTGCAGTGGTCAATATTTACATGACTGACAGTATCAACAATACTTTCATCTGACGTACCACTAAGACTTTCACTCAAACCAAATAGTGTAAGAATTATTCACAGGTCAGCAGAAGAGGGAAACGATCACTATTTGAAAGTGCAATGCAGATACTTTTCTGCAAGAATTATTCATTAAAAAGAGTTTGAAAGTGTAGCCAACCTTTCTAAACGTACAAAAGCAATAAACAAGTTAAACCAGACGATCCAGTGCTTAAATATTAACAGCCAAGAAGCCATTTCAATCCTATTTGACGGCTTGTTCCACAAACACTGGACAGACCAGCTTCCTCATTAACATTCATATTTAAAACAACTGCACTTTCAGGTCACACAATCCTGTCAATATTTACAACTTAAAAGACACTTCTTGGTCTGTCTACCTTTGTGTGTGTGGGGGGGGGGGGTCAAGGAAATAAATAACTTTGTCGTCAAAGCTGCGCTGTCATGTTTGGGGTTTGTGTGGGACAGCATCACTCGTCCTCGTTGATGATGCTGGTCGTGTCGGCTTCATCGAAGTTCCTCTTGTAGCGGACGGTGGAGGAGAAACGAGTGCGGTTCTTCTTGTACACGATGAAGGCGACAGCAGCCAGGAGACTGAGCAGGAGGATGATGAAGAAGCCCAGAGCCACGGGCAACCCTCTCGACCCTGCGCAGAGAGAGAGAGAGAGAGAGAGAGAGGGAGAGAGACACACACAGAGAGAATCAGCTAGGGTGTTCTCTCTTAGAAAAGATGACCTCTGACCTAAGACAAGCCTGTCAGCATTGATGTGTGCGTGTAGTGAAATCAGTCAGACTTGATGTGTGCGTGTAGTGAAATCAGTCATCCTTGATGTGTAGTGAAATCAGTCAGACTTGATGTGTGCGTGTAGTGAAATCAGTCAGCTTTGATGTGTGCGTGTAGTGAAATCAGTGAGCTTTGATGTGTGCGTGTAGTGAAATCAGTGAGCTTTGATGTGTGCGTGTAGTGAAATCAGTCATCCTTGATGTGTAGTGAAATCAGTCAGCTTTGATGTGTGCGTGTAGTGAAATCAGTCAGCTTTGATGTGTAGTGAAATCAGTCAGCTTTGATGTGTGCATGTAGTGAAATGTGTTGGCTCCTCACGTGTGCTGGTCTTGCAGACGAGGCGGCTGAGGCTGTCCTTGCAGCTGACCGTGGTCCAGGATCCTGCATCCGTAGACACCATGACCACACAGGGGGGCCCCACGCCCCGCCCAGACCCCCAGACCCCCGGCCCAGACCACTGCCCGCCCGGCCCGAAGTTGGAGAAGCTCACTGTGGATCCGTCCATCCAGGACACTGGCTGTCCTGGATGAGGAGAGGAGGAAGAGAGACAGGAGTGGAGAGAGACAGTAGTGGAGAGAGAGAGACAGGAGAGGAGAGAGAGAGACAGGAGAGAGAGACAGGAGAGGAGGGAGAGAGACAGGAGAGAGAGACAGCAGAGGAGGGAGAGAGACAGGAGAGAGACAGGAGAGAGAGACAGGAGAGGAGGGAGAGAGACAGGAGAAAGAGACAGGAGAGGAGGGAGAGAGACAGGAGAGAGACAGGAGAGAGACAGTAGTGGAGAGAGAGAGACAGCAGAGGAGGGAGAACAGCAGGAGATTAAGGATCAGGTGAGGAGTTCTAACTGTGTTTCATTGGTCAGTCAACAAACGCTCTGTATCTGGGCCAGGGTCAAAGGTCAGTCCCTGACCCCAGGGTCAGTGTCAGAGGTTAGCCCCTGACCCAGGGTCAGTGTGCGTACCCTCTGTGTCCAGGTCCAGACCCAGCCAGGCACGGCTGGTGATGAGGGGGCTCTTCTCCATGTAGTCCCTCACAAAGTCATTCTCCTCCTTGGTCTTGATGGTCAGCACCTGGGCACCTGAGGACCAATGACAGGCGAGCGTCTCGTCATCGTCGTCCAATCAGAAGTGACAGCAGGGACAGGTCAGAGGTCATGAGGGGGAGGAGGCTCACCCAGACTCAGACAGATGTCCTTGGCCTGCTCCATGCTGTAGACGGAGTAGTTGTAGAAGGTCATGTCGAAGGCGTAGCAGTGGTCCTGGAACTCCACCCACCTTGACTGGCCCTGGCTCTCTGGACAGTTGGTGGTCGTCGGGGGCAACTGCTGGGTGGCTCCTAGCAACCCCGCCACAATGAGAAAGACACAGTTTTAAAATGGTATTAAGTGTTAGTGTAGTTTATTAAAACAAAGTTTGAGGTGGGTGGTTGGTGAGGGAGATGTGTGGAGGGAGGGTGTGGAGGGAGGGAGGGAGGGTGTGTCGAGGGAGATGTGTGGAGGGAGGGTGTGGAGGGAGATGTGTGGAGGGAGGGTGTGGAGGGAGATGTGTCGAGGGAGATGTGTCGAGGGAGATGTGTGGAGGGAGGGTGTGGAGGGAGATGTGTGGAGGGAGGGTGTGGAGGGAGATGTGTGGAGGGAGATGTGTGGAGGGAGATGTGTGGAGGGAGGGTGTGGAGGGAGGGTGTGGAGGGAGATGTGTCGAGGGAGATGTGTGGAGGGAGGGTGTGGAGGGAGGGTGTGGAGGGAGGGTGTGTGGAGGGAGATGTGTGGAGGGAGATGTGTGGAGGGAGGGTGTGGAGGGAGATGTGTGGAGGGAGATGTGTGGAGGGAGATGTGTGGAGGGAGGGTGTGGAGGGAGGGAGGGAGGGTGTGTCGAGGGAGATGTGTGGAGGGAGATGTGTGGAGGGAGATGTGTGGAGGGAGATGTGTGGAGGGAGGGTGTGGAGGGAGGGTGTGGAGGGAGATGTGTGGAGGGAGGGTGTGGAGGGAGGGTGTGGAGGGAGGGTGTGGAGGGAGATGTGTGGAGGGAGATGTGTGGAGGGAGGGTGTGGAGGGAGGGTGTGGAGGGAGATGTGTGGAGGGAGATGTGTGGAGGGAGGGTGTGTCGAGGGAGATGTGTGGAGGGAGGGGTGTGGAGGGAGATGTGTGGAGGGAGATGTGTGGAGGGAGGGTGTGGAGGGAGGGTGTGGAGGGAGATGTGTGGAGGGAGATGTGTGGAGGGAGATGTGTGGAGGGAGATGTGTGGAGGGAGGGTGTGTCGAGGGAGATGTGTGGAGGGAGGGTGTGGAGGGAGGTTGTGGAGGGAGGGAGGGAGGGTGTGTCGAGGGAGATGTGTGGAGGGAGATGTGTGGAGGGAGGGTGTGGAGGGAGATGTGTCGAGGGAGATGTGTGGAGGGAGGGTGTGGAGGGAGATGTGTGGAGGGAGATGTGTGGAGGGAGATGTGTGGAGGGAGATGTGTGGAGGGAGGGTGTGGAGGAAGGGTGTGGAGGGAGGGAGGGTGTGTCGAGGGAGATGTGTGGAGGGAGATGTGTGGAGGGAGGGTGTGGAGGGAGATGTGTGGAGGGAGGGTGTGGAGGGAGATGTGTGGAGGGAGATGTGTGGAGGGAGGGTGTGGAGGGAGGGTGTGGAGGGAGGGTGTGTCGAGGGAGATGTGTGGAGGGAGATGTGTGGAGGGAGATGTGTGGAGGGAGGGTGTGGAGGGAGGGTGTGGAGGGAGGGTGTGGAGGGAGGGTGTGGAGGGAGGGTGTGGAAGGAGGGTGTGGAGGGAGATGTGTGGAGGGAGGGTGTGGAGGGAGGGTGTGGAGGGAGGGTGTGGAGGGAGGGTGTGGAGGGAGGGTGTGGAGGGAGATGTGTGGAGGGAGGGTGTGGAGGGAGGGTGTGGAGGGAGATGTGTGGAGGCTGTGTGACGGCGTGCGGGAGGGGTGTGTGAGGCTGTGTGTGGTCTCACTCTGAAAGGGGGTGGAGAAGGTGGTGTTGTAGCAGATGGCTCCGTCCACGATGTCGTGGCAGTCCTTCCTGTCCCAGGCCCCGGAGGGCGTCACCAACACGCAGCCCTTCAGACCCGGGCTCAGACGCTGGTAGTCGTTCTTGGTCCCGTCAGACCACTCGTACACAGAGCCCTGCGCCTGCACACACAGCATGGTGTCACCCCCCACAGCATGGTGTCACCCCCCACAGCATGGTGTCCCCCCCACAGCATGATGTCCCCCCCACAGCATGGTGTCCCCCCCCACAGCATGGTGTCCCCCCCACAGCATGGTGTCCCCCCCACAGCATGATGTCCCCCCCACAGCATGGTGTCCCCCCCCACAGCATGATGTCCCCCCCACAGCATGGTGTCCCCCCCCACAGCATGGTGTCCCCCCCACAGCATGGTGTCCCCCCCCACAGCATGATGTCCCCCCCACAGCATGGTGTCCCCCCCCACAGCATGGTGTCCCCCCCCACAGCATGGTGTCCCCCCCACAGCATGGTGTCCCCCCCACAGCATGGTGTCCCCCCCCACAGCATGGTGTCCCCCCCACAGCATGACGTCACCCCCCACAGCATGGTGTCCCCCCCACAGCATGGTGTCCCCCCCCACAGCATGACGTCACCCCCCACAGAGGGTTTACAAGTGAAAGCATATTATATTATATATTTATCAATATGTTACTTGAGGCTGTGTTGACGGTTTAATATAAAAGTGTAATATTATTCTCACGTCCTGACTGGACAGGCCGATCCAGAGTGGGAAGCCATCTCTCCTGGCGATGAGCTTCACGTGCGCGTCGTTCTGGGCGTCGTGCACGCTCGCCAGGTGCCCGCCCCGGGCGCCGCATGCCCGCAGCGCCTCGAACCAGCTCAGCTTGCTCCGCACCACCGAGTAGCTTAGGTTACCGTAGCGCTCGTACGCCATGGACGACTGGTTGTAGTCCGCTTTGGAGTCTGGAGGGGAGTGGTAATGTGGAGGGAGGGGTCAGTATCTGTTGACTACACAATGTTGTGTGTGTGTGTGTGTGTGTTGGGGGGGTGCGTACCGTTGTCCAGTTTGCAGGCCACGATGCTCCGCTGTTTGAGGGGGTTGAAGAGGCGAGCGTTGGTGAACATCTCCCACTCCCCGTCTGTGTTGAGGGCAGCCATGAAGTCTGCCTGCACCGGAGGGCGTCCGCCTCGCCAGTTAGAGAACTGCACGTTAGTGCCGTCATACCACTTCATCTGCTGGTCTGGGGACAGACAGGGTCATACAAGGTCACACGCTGGCCACTCACACACACACACACACACACACACACACACCACTCACCGGCGTGGTCTGTGAACACCCCCAGCCAGACAAACTGAACCAGGTTACTGAAAGGCAGCAGCTGCTGCTGGATGAACTTGTTCTCCTCGGCAGTCCTGATGGTCAGGATGTCAGCGCCCGCATCTGCAGACGCACGCGTGTGAGAGCGAGAGAGAGAGAGCGTGTAAGAGCAAGACCGAGCGTGTGAGTGGAATGGATTTCTAGAATTCTAAAACGTTCTAAATATCAACTACCAGGTGTCAGTGCCCTCCCTCCCTCCCTCACCTAAGTTCTTGCAGGTGTTTTGAATCTGTCCTTTGTCGAACTCGTCCCACCTGGACGAGCTCAGCTGGAAAGTGTAACAGTTCTGCTTAAAGGGGATCCAGTTGGGTCCGCCGATCTTGTGAGGACATTTCACAGCTCTGTCCTCCGGCGTTGCAACGGTCTCGTCTGAAATGGAAGGATTGGAAAGGAAGTTTCTCTCTTATAAGAGTCAGTAAACCAGTAGGTCACAGAGACACACTTCCTGACTGGATCCAGGGGGGTCTTACTGTTGGGGATGTGGCAGATGGCTCCAGCCAGCACCTCCTCGCAGGCCGTGGCCCTCCAGAAGCCCTGCGTGTCCAGGTAGACGCAGTGGCCGCTGTCGGGCTCCGACGACCAGCGGCTGAACAAGGTGTGGCTGTGGTCCGTCCAATGGTAGTGCACCCCCTCCTGGAGCAACACGGCGACACGGTCATCAACAACAATAACAACAACAACATCAACAACAACATCAACAACACTAACTAGTCCAGGAGAACGTACGTCTTGGCTGCTCAGACCGATCCACATGGGGCTGTGCGCTCGGCTCACGTGCACGCTGAGGACGGCCTGCTGCAGGGCGTCTTCCACACTGGCCAGGTCCATGCCCACAACCCGGCACTCCACCAGCGCCTCGAACCAGGTGAGGTTCTGGTGCAGCAGCTGGAAGGTGTGCTGCCTCACCTGGAAGGGCTCCGTGGAGACGCTGGGAGCCTCAGGCTTGTCTGGGAACGTGGCAGCAAAGAAAACAGATTTTTTGTTTTGTGTGTGTTACTTGTCTTTTGCTATCTCCATGTAAGTGTCTGTGCTAGCTGTGTGTAATAAGCATGTGTGTGTGTGTGTACCCGCGTTGGGTGTGTGTGTGTACCTGCGTAGTGTGTGTGTGTGTGTGTGTACCTGCGTAGTGTGTGTGTGTGTGTGTGTGTACCTGCGTAGTACTGGCAGAAGGACAGAGTCTTCTCGTCTGAGCAGGAGGTGTAGTCCCAGGAGCCCAGGATGGAGGAGTGGGGGTTGCTGGGGATGAACACACACAGGTCCATGCTGTCTGGGTCCAGGGTCTACACACACACACACACACACCAGGAACACAGGCTCAACAACAACACAGGGAGACAGGGTGCAGCTCAGTGGTTAGAGCACTCAACTGCAGATCAAGAGCTTGCAGGCTCAAATCCTCACTTTTGACTAAGGTGTCTCCTAAATGAATATGTGATAATATCACAGAGGTGTCAGTGGGGAGGGCAGGGGAGGAGAACTTGCATTGACGACCATGGGTCGGAGGAGGCCGTGAAGCAGGGGGTTAAAGTTAAGGAAGGAGACCGCTGTGTTGTCCACCCACTCAGGCTCCGAGTGTCTCAGCTTCAGGCCGATCCAGGAGGCCTGGGGCTCCGCAGGGAGCAGCGTGGTGACCAAGTCTAGCGGTGACACACACACACACACACACACAAATACATACACACACTTTGTCAACACTTTGTCAACAATCGTTGGAACCCAGTTCTAAGCCCACTCAGCAGGATGCAGCTGTGAAGCTGTTTGTTGCCCTCAGTCTGTGCTTATTGTAATATTGGCGTTGAGATGTTATTCTTGTTTGCGATGTGCCTGGTAAAAATACAGGACGTTCCTTGATTGTAGTAGTCATAACTACGCACTTCTGATCCTTTATCTTCTGTTGTGCTTTTCTACACAGACTATTTGTACTTTGCTTAGGATAACAGCGTGTGCTAAATGAAGACGGTTCAGGAGCAGAGACCCACCCTGCTCCATCTGGTCAGAGATGGACAGCAGCGTTCCTGTCAGGGACTGGCAGAACTCGTTAGCTTTTTTGAACGTGAAGACACTGGGCTTGACCACCTTGTAGCACTGGAGAGAGACACAGCAACACATTAAATACAGACGCCAGTGACGATAGTCTTTTATTCTGTTGTTATACCCGTCTCAAATCATAACTCACTGTGAGAGTGTGTACAGATTATGTTGGAATGGGGTGACTGTGGTATGTGTGTGTACAGTTTATACTACACTGTGTGTGTGTGTACTGGCAGGGGTCAGGCATTGACCAACCTTGTCTCTGAAGGCGATTGAATCGTTCCTGCAGGGCGTCCCCCAGGGGTGGGGATGAAGAGGGTTCCTCTCCACCAGTGTGCTGTTGTGTTTCTCACACACAAATGGCAGGTGGGTCCCACAACTACGCTCGTAGTCTGGTTTGGAGGAAGAGTGTGTATGTGAGAGAGAGTGTGTGTGTGTGTGTGTGTGAGAGAGAGAGTGTGTGTGTGAATAAGTGTGTGTGAAACAGAGGGAGAAGTCAGTACAGCACCACACTAATGATCAGTCAAGCTCTGTGGAGGGTCACTTATATCCAGACTTCAGACTTCCCAACGCCCCAGTCTGAGGTAGGAGCAGATGACAGCTGTACAGCCTCTATCTCTGGACAGGAAGCAGGAAGTGATGCGTACCTGGGAAGACACTGCCCAGTCTGAAGGAAGTACACCGGCCCAGGAAGTTCTGGTGGAAGTGTCTCATCTGGTTGAAACTGAGGAGACATCTGTTCATCAGCCTCTGGGGTTCTTGCTGTGTATGTGGAGCGTGTGTGTGTGTGTGTGTGTAACTTACGTCATAGGGAAATAACTTCCTGGATCCCTCAGATCAACCCACCAACTAGTCTCTGGCACCTGCTCAGTGATGTCACAAGACACAACAGTGAAGGCAAGGACAACAACCCACACACACACACACACACACACTTGTGTCCACACGCACGCACACACTGGTGCTGTCCTCACCTTGGGCAGGTGTGTGTTGATGAGCCTGGCTGAGTCGAAGTTGCGGGGAGAGGCAAGCCGGCTCCCGTTGGAGGAGCAGAAGAGACTGGCCTCCTCGTACGGCAGCACAGGCTCCGACACCAGCCAGAACTCTGAGCTGTCCATGAAGAAGGACGTCTGGTGGTGGCCGTCTGACACACACACACACACACACACACACACACACACACACACACACAATCACGTTCCTACGCCCTGGACTGCTCTTGACATTTGTACTTTTTTGGTGTGCACACGAATGTGGCATGTACATTTAGTCATTTAGCAGACGCTCTTATCCAGACATGTATGTTCGCTGAGAAGTATTGACCCCTGTGCTGAAGTGAGTGCTGAGTTTAGGCTGGGTGAGAGAGTGTAGGGGTGATATGTGGGTGTGGTGTCTGGGTGTGGTGTCTGGGTGTGACAGTGTAGGGGTGGTGTCTGGGTGTGGTGTCTGGGTGTGACAGTGTAGGGGTGGTGTCTGGGTGTGGTGTCTGGGTGTGACAGTGTAGGGGTGGTGTCTGGGTGTGGTGTCTGGGTGTGACAGTGTAGGGGTGGTGTCTGGGTGTGGTGTCTGGGTGTGGTGTCTGGGTGTGACAGTGTAGGGGTGGTGTCTGGGTGTGGTGTCTGGGTGTGGTGTCTGGGGGTGAGCTGTAGGTGTCGGTTGAGGTTCTCACCAGGGTTGTACCACTCGGGGGTCAGAGGAGTCCTTCCTGTTGAGACAAAACCAATCACACCATGAACTGAGACCATCCTGTGACCTCTGACCCTTGCTCCTATGACCCCAGGTTGTCAGGGGTCATCAGAGGCACACACAGGTTCTCGCAGAGACATACAGTACCAGTCAAAAGTTTGGACACATTTTCCCATTCAATTGACACTGTACTGTCACACACACACACACACACGCACACACACACGTAGACAGAGACACACTCACAAGCACAGATCGACAGGAGCGCACACACACACACACAGTGTCTAATCTTACCCCTGGGTATCTGGCAGATCCACTCCATCTTGGCGTCACAGTGGAAGGGGGAGGTGAAGAAGGGCTTGGGAGGAGGGTCTCGAAGCAGGTAGAGGAACAGGCTCCGGAACGTTCCTCTCGTCGTCTGTCGAGGAGGAACAGACAGACGTCACCTCCAGATGAACTGATGGTGGCTGGATAAGCAGCTCTGTCTTTCTGATGAGGGCTGGTGTGTTACTCACAAATATCCTCACTTTAGATAATAGGTGACCTGAATTCAGATCAGCAGTTTTCAGACTTACAATAGTCTCTTTATACAGACCTCTCTCCCTCTCTCCGGATGAGCCAACACCCCACGCCCCACACCAGGGTCAGTCTGGGTCACACGCCACGCCCCACACCAGGGTCAGTCTGCGTCACACGCCACGCCCCACACCAGGGTCAGTCTGGGGCCATCACACCTACCTTGAAAGCGGCACAGTTGCGGTCGTACTCGTCATCATGGTGGAAGTCCTGGTGTAGCACGTCCATGGAGACCTACCAGGAGAGACACCGGTAGAGAGGAGGAGAGAGACCAGGAGGGAGGAGGAGAGACACCAGGAGGGAGGAGGAGAGACACCAGGAGGGAGGAGGAGAGACACCAGGAGGGAGGAGGAGAGACACCAGGAGGGAGGAGGAGAGACACCAGGAGGGAGGAGGAGAGACACCAGGAGAGAGGAGGAGAAGGCAGAAGAGAGGAGGTCAGACTGCAGCCAGTAGACAGCTCGACAGTTATCAAAGATAAGACTTCTTTGTGTGAGGTGTGTGTGTGTGCTCCAGAGAGGGTTGTACCGGCCGGCCGTCGCTCCACGTCCAGGCAGGGTCAGCGGGGTTCCTCCGGTTCAGCCCCACCCAGAAGAAACGGTCGTTACTGCAACAGGAAGCAGGAAGTGACACGCCACGGTCAGGGAGGTTCTGACAGACCTCATTAGGTTATCCATGTGTGTGTGTGTGTGCGTACCTGATGGTGTCCCTCATGACAGAGTGCAGAGCAGACATCTCCCGGGGGTGGAGGAGGCTGGGGAGGTGAGCCCCCAGACCCTCACAAAACCTCTCAGCCTCCTCCCACGACCTCTTCCTCCCCAGCCTCTCCTTGTGGAACACCTGACACACACACACACACACACACACACACACTTAATGAAGGTATACACACCCTGTAATAGAACAGGCAGGTAGACAGGCCCACACACACACACACCCTACTCCTTGCAGACCTCAGCCTCACCTTGTAGCAGTAAGATATTCCGTCTCTGGAGACCCAGCTCTTTGGGCAGGGCAGCGAGGGGGAGGGGGGCGTGGGGGCTGGGGGGGGCGTGGGGGCCGGGGAGCCCACGTCTGTCCTGCAGATGGAGCCGGCCCTGAACGCACTGCAGTTCCTCACCTCCCACCTGCCCAGCTGGGCTGAGGACATCACCACGCAGCCCCCCACCGTGGCTGCAACACACAACAAGTTTGGTTTTCTATCCTCAATGGGCTCGAACATTCAAAAGTGTGTTATCTGTAATCCCTAACCCTTGATGTAATTATAATCCTAACCCTAACTCTAAAACTGTTAAAAGCATTTGAAGTCACAGGGTCCAGCTAAAGGCCCCCAACAGGTGAAGTCTTTCACGTCTCAATACGCTTGTGACAACATTTGGTCTCCACAAGGGTAGCTAAACAGGAACACAATCTCAAAGCCCCACACCACATCCTCACCGTCAGGCTGGTTCCAGCCCCAGTTGGCGTAGCTGAGAGGCTGAGGGCGCTGGGAGGGGCGGGTCCACAGGAACTCCCCAGTGTTGTTGACATCCTGCAGGCTGGTCCAGAAGAAGAGGCTCTGCTGCTTGTCCTGCTCCCCAAGCAGCCTGCTGACGAACGCCTGCTCATACCTGCAACACCCACGCAGGAACCAGAAACACACACGAGAGACTGAGAGATAAAGACAGTGAGACACAGATAACAGAGAGAGATAAGTGAGACCAAGAGACAGAGAGGTATGTAGAGAGAGAGAGAGAGAGAGAGAGAGAGAGAGAGAGAGAGAGAGAGAGAGAGAGAGAGAGAGAGAGAGAGACAGAGACAGAGACAGAGACAGAGAGAGGTATGTAGAGAGATAGTAGTCCTGTACCTGTTCCTGATGCTGAGGTTACAGCGCTCCTCGAAGGCGACCTGTTTGAGGTCCACTTTGTAACAGGAACTTCCATGTCTTTGCCACCCCTGGAAGAGAGAGGGGAACATCAGAGCCCTGCGCTGGGCTGTGTGTGTGTGTGTGTGTGTGTGTGTGTGTGTGTGTGTGTAAGGACGAGGGGCGAGTCCTCACAGGTAGGCATCCTGAGGCGGGGGTGCAGGGCTCCTGGCCGGGCCGCTGGCAGAGGAAGGACAGCTTGCGGTCACAGTCCTCCACCCTCCAACCATGAGACTGGAGAACACGATGAGAGACTCAGGTGGCAAGACAGGACTGGACATGCTCGCTGACACACACACACATCCGCCCTCACATTTAGTCATTTAGTCATTTTAGTCATTTAGCAGACGCTCACACACAAGCTCTCTCACAGACACTCCTTTACACACACACACACACACCCTCCCTCCCTGGTACCTCTCCTGAGTAGCAGACACAGCTGGTGTTTGCGGAGGGCTGCGTGGGCTGACTGGGCCCCCAGTGTGTGAAGCGGACAGGGGACCCGTCAGTCCACCTGAACACCGCTGGGTCCTCGCTGGCCTTCAGACCTGTCCACACGTCCAGACCCTCGCCTAGGACACACACACACTGTCACTACACACCCCGTCACTACACACACACACCGTCACTACACACACACACACACTGTCACTACACACACACTGTCACTACACACACACACACACACACAGTCAGTCTCTACACACACTGTCACTACACACACACACACACTGTCACTACACACACACACACTGTCACTACACACACAGTGTCACTACACACACAGTGTCACTACACACACACAGTCACTACACACACACAGTCACTACACACACACAGTCACTACACACACTGTCACTACACACACACACTGTCACTACACACACACACACAGTCCCTACACACACAGTCGTACAGCTCTTTAACAGAGGTGTGTGTAGTCCGGGTCACCTGTGTGGAAGTGTGTGTGTATCATCTCCTGGCTGTCCAGGCTGTGCAGGCTGCTAAGGTTCCCCCCCAGGGCCACACAGAGCACCTGGGCCTGCCTGAAGCTGGAGGCCTCCTTCCCCAGCCGGTAGCAGCTTCTTCCCCAGGACACCCAGCCTTCCTCACACACACACGACTCCTCTGCAGGGGCTGCAGGGACACAACCAGCACAGGAACTCAGGAGATACATACATGTTACATTAGACATGTTATATGTTATATATACATGTGTTTCAACTGCTTTTTTTGGTCTATTTTAAACAGTGCTGTCTTGTCTTGTTATTTATCTAGTTGAACTATGTTACCAGCAAGGGGGCTGGGGGAGGCTGGGGGAGGCTGGGGGAGGTGGTACCTGCAGGGGGAGGCTGGGGGAGGCTGGGGGAGGCTGGGGGAGGCTGGGGGAGGTGGTACCTGCAGGGGGAGGCTGGGGGAGGCTGGGGGAGGTGGTACCTGCAGGGGGAGGCTGGGGGAGGCTGGGGGAGGCTGGGGGAGGCTGGGGGAGGTGGTACCTGCTGGGGGAGGCTGGGGGAGGCTGGGGGAGGCTGGGGGAGGCTGGGGGAGGTGGTACCTGCTGGGGGAGGCTGGGGGAGGCTGGGGGAGGTGGTACCTGCTGGGGGAGGCTGGGGGAGGCTGGGGGAGGCTGGGGGAGGTGGTACCTGCAGGGGGAGGCTGGGGGAGGCTGGGGGAGGCTGGGGGAGGCTGGGGGAGGTGGTACCTGCTGGGGGAGGCTGGGGGAGGCTGGGGGAGGCTGGGGGAGGCTGGGGGAGGCTGGGGGAGGTGGTACCGGCTGGGGGAGGTGGTACCTGCAGGGGGAGGCTGGGGGAGGCTGGGGGAGGCTGGGGGAGGTGGTACCTGCAGGGGGAGGCTGGGGGAGGCTGGGGGAGGTGGTACCTGCTGGGGGAGGCTGGGGGAGGCTGGGGGAGGCTGGGGGAGGTGGTACCTGCAGGGGGAGGCTGGGGGAGGCTGGGGGAGGTGGTACCTGCAGGGGGAGGCTGGGGGAGGTGGTACCTGCAGGGGGAGGCTGGGGGAGGTGGTACCTGCAGGGGGAGGCTGGGGGAGGCTGGGGGAGGCTGGGGGAGGTGGTACCTGCAGGGGGAGGCTGGGGGAGGCTGGGGGAGGTGGTACCTGCAGGGGGAGGCTGGGGGAGGCTGGGGGAGGCTGGGGGAGGTGGTACCTGCAGGGGGAGGCTGGGGGAGGCTGGGGGAGGCTGGGGGAGGTGGTACCTGCAGGGGGAGGCTGGGGGAGGCTGGGGGAGGTGGTACCTGCAGGGGGAGGCTGGGGGAGGGTCTTCTTGCAGATGTAGGGTAGACGTTGTCCACACGCCTCCGCTTCAAAGCTGTGCTGAGAGTTCATCACCCCACAGTCCTGCTCCGTCAGAGAGGAGGGTGGCATCCCTGTTACACACACACACACACACACACTTCCTGTTCAGCGTCCGCTCTCACACACACACACCTAGCCAACAACAGCATGAACTCTAACCCTGGCCTCCAACCCTGGCCTCCAACCCTGGCCTCCAACCATGGCCTCCAACCCTGGCCTCCAACCCTGTAACATACTGAAGCTAGACCATGATACTATCCTCCACCACTGTAACATACTGAAGCTAGACCATGATACTATCCTCCACCACTGTAACATACTGAAGCTAGACCATGATACTATCCTCCACCACTGTAACATACTGAAGCTAGACCATGATACTATCCTCCACCACTGTAACATACTGAAGCTAGACCATGATACTATCCTCCACCACTGTAACATACTGAAGCTAGACCATGATACTATCCTCCACCACTGTAACATACTGAAGCTAGACCATGATACTATCCTCCACCACTGTAACATACTGAAGCTAGACTATCCTACTGGTGCACTCACCTGTGTCCCAGCGCAGGTAGGACAGGGGCGAGCCGTCAGACCACTGCCAGCCCTGGGACGAGTCGAGCTGGTGCAGGCCCACCCACACCCGGTCAGGCATCTGGCTGTGGCCCCCGTCCGCTGCAAGGCACAGCAAGGGCAAAACTACACAGTCACTACATTTGTTTATTATTCATTACAAAGTCAAGCGGGCCAGCACTGTCTGACGAAAAGCCTGTGATTAACTTGAAGTACGTCCTTTATTACAATGTGAAAATAATTTGTAAAAGTTTATAATCATTTTGCTTGGATTCAGAAGCAGCCATTTAAGTTCTCTCTCCAAAATAAACTTTACAATGATGATAATAATAGCCATGGTAACAGTTCTTTTCAATTGTGTGTGTGTCAACAAAAACAGCGCAAGCTCCACAGCACCCTGTAACGCAAAACAAAAGACATCCTGTTGGGTTTGAGATCACAGAGAGAGAGAGAGAGAGAGAGAGAAACAGAGAGCGAGAGCGAGAGAAACAGAGAGAGAGCGAGAGAGAGAGAGCGAGAGCGAGAGAAACAGAGAGAGAGCAAGAGAGAGAGAGCGAGAGAGAAAGTAGGTCTGTGGCAAGACTGACTGTTAGAACACTGCTGCTGCTGAAAATGAAAACCACTCTACCTCACCCGGTCCTGATGGCTGAGTCACTCTCTCACACCCCACACGTCCTCTCTCTCTCTCCCTCTCTCTCTCTCACCCCCCCAGATGAGCAGGTACTTACGGAGGGGGAAGGAGGCTCTGTCAGGGTTGCTCATGCTGAGCAGGTCGGACCCCTGGCTGCGACATGAGTCCAGTGCTTCCTGCCAGCTCACCGCCGCGCTGAACACAAACTGGTAGCACGGCCCTGTGCCCTGGAACGACTGCCCACAGCCTTCCTCTGCACAACACACACACACACACACACACACACACACACACAGCTGGGCGTCAGGACGAGGGTGTGTGTGAGATTTAGTGTGTGTGAGAGAAAGATTTAGTTAGTGTGTGTTAGAGCTTAGAATCGACTGTGTGTACATGAATGAGCCTGTATTAGATGGTGTGTGCATGTGTGCAGTGTGTGTGTGTGTGTGTGTACAGAAAGACAACTGTCCAAACGTGCCAGGAGTGAGACAGACTCCCCACTTGCGGTCGAGGTCGTAGTTGGAGGAGGTGGAGCACCAGGGCTGGTCGTGGTCCTGGTCGGACAGACAGCTGTGGGTCCAAGCCCCGGCATACAGGAAGGGGAACACACATGGCGCGCCTGCAGAGTTCCCCTTGCTGGTGTGGATGACTGGAGGCGGAGAGACACACTGTTTAGAAACCAGCATCCGCTAGAGAACTGACAGCTGGGGCCCCCCTCCCCTGGGGCCCCCCTCCCCAGGGGCCCCCCTCCCCAGGGGCCCCCCTCACCAGGGGCCCCCCTCACCAGGGGCCCCCCTCCCCCTGCACTAGTAGCCCCCCACACTAGAAGCCTCCTCACCAGAAAGAGAAACTTCCTGAACACCTGGAGGAGCTGCAGTCATTAGAAATTACATCTGTTGCTTAATGGATTTGTCCGTCACTCATAATATTCTTCCGCTACTTGCTGTCAAGTCATTCTAAAGTCATTATGTATTTACAGTAGGCCTACTTCCCCATTATGAAAGCTCTTCGAAATAGTCAATGAGTACACCCAGGAAGATAACACACGCCACAGACCAAACAAACTTCATTTTGTGTAGATGTGTGCTCACAATAAAAACAGACAGTCGGATTGCTTTCGGTGTGTACAGCAACATGGACATCAGAACAGGCGGTAGCATTTAGGGACTATACCAAGACTACTTGATTATGTGAAACTAAAAGGGTTTATTAGGTGTTGAGTCATTCGGGCGTTGGCATGGAAGTTGGTGGAAGAGAAACAATGTCACATGACATGGAGGTATTCCCCTCATGTTGCAAGAGCAAAACCCACTTCTTGGCTAAATCATATTGGCTGGTTAGATCAATTTAAGTAAAAAAAAATAATAATATATATATATATATATATATCCCGATCGAAATTCATGTAACTTCAAGTGTACCGTTACAGAATAAGTACACGGTAACAGGTGAAATTCACACAGAAAAGCAGCTGTAGCGTCATTTGGCTTGTTTACAAACAAGCCGTCTGAAGAGGAAAGACTTCGAGAGAGACTTCGAGAGAGAGACTTCGAGAGAGACTTCGAGAGAGAGACCTACCGCGGTACGGACGCTGGCAGATGTTGTCCTGAGACCCGCCCCTCATCCAGACATCGTCCGAGTCTCGCCGGGCCTGGACGCTACTCCCGGCTGCCACCAGTGATATCTGGTACTGGGTGTACACGGCTCCCCCGCGGCAGAACCATCTCAGCAAGTTGTTTCCCGTGGAGTTGCAGGGATACAGGCCCAGAGTCTTGGAGCGCACCTCCACGCCCAGGCAGCGGGTCGAGTCCAGGTGGAACAGCTGCTGTGACGAGCCCCACTTCCACTTGGCCTTTGCGTCGCACGCCCCTAGAGCCATCCCCAAGCCCTGCGGCAACATGCACTGCCCGTTGCCGTTGTGCTCGATGGTGAAGATGTCGTCTTCAGCTGGGGGAGTGGGCAGTGGGACAGGGTTCAGTATCCGGGATATCAATCAAGATTTTCAGGTTATTGCATTTTTTAGGTTATTTTCCGTGTTGTGTGGGGCGGATGCTTGGAGTTGCTAACTAGTTTTGCAGCCAGACGACCCAAAACAATACCGGTAGGACATTCTAAGGCTATGAAATAATGCTATTATACAAAAAAATATATGTAAACAAACCAACCTTATAAAGACAGAAAGCAAAAACATGAAACAAAAACAATAACGTGGGCAACACTGTTCTACGACTAGAATTGTTCCCTTATTCACTGAAATAAATACAGGTTCACTGAAGCAAAGTTGTATTACAAAAACAAACGCATCTGGTGATCGTTTGTAACTTGAGCATTAGAAACAGAGCTGTCTATTAAGCGGTGACTCGCACATTTCTAGTTGTAATGACTTCAACCCGCCCTAGTCAGGCTGACCAACCGCCTCTGCGCATTCCATTCTTTCAAAACAAAGTTTGATGTGACGATCGTCTTAGGTTAGTTTAGGTCAGTCATGCTGAGAAATTGAATAAACAACAGAATTTACCGCTACACTTGTTGTCCCACGTGCTTTTCCGCGGACTATACATTCAGGACTCAAACGCTATCTTAGCTTACTTCCTGCTTTTCCAAACTGAACAAAGGATTTGGCCCTTTTCGACAATGCGTTGAATATGCACTGACCATTTCTGCTATCAAGAGTAGGCTGCAACAATATTTCTTGAGGTATTGAATGTGCGTAGTTAACCGCTACGTTTCATTTCGCCGACTTGTATGCTTCAATACTATCAGGGCACAGCAATGGAAACCACCTCAACTTACCAAAACTTCCAGCTAATGCGCAACATCCAAACCAAATAGTTTGCTCCCAGACAAGTAGAAATAAATATAGGCACACCGTTCCTTTAAATCTTTTCTCCATGATTATAACACAATTCTTCTGTTTCGATTCATGTGTCCGTCGGCTTCTAGTTGTGCATTATCAGATGTGCTTGACTGTGTGAGCTGTAGTTTCACATTCAGAAGTGACAGCTGCTGTATTTACCCCTCGCCCCGCCCCGCTCCCACGTGGTGTTTGACGCTAAAGACAACGTCTACGTGATTGGCCAACAGTTGGTTACGCCTCTCCACCGTAGCTTCATCAGAGCCTGTCTAACTGTCAGCTGTGTTGTCGATGCCTCGAGAGAAAAAAGGAAGTGACCAGAACTTGCCGTAAAGCAGTATCGCTGGTCGTACGATGTCATTTACATTTTAAAAGGCTTTTTAACACCCAGCAGTGTGTATTTGTTTTGCCTCCCCTTTCGAATTCAACATTCAAATTACTAGACAAAAAATTATATCCTGAGAAAAGTGGATTTTGAAGGGTATAGCTCCATAGACCTCCATTCATTCTGCATTCGCCTATTAGCTCCCTCATATCAAAGAGGAAGTTCTTTGCTCATATGGAACTACAGTGGAACTGCAACCAGTTCAGAACCCGGAAGTTTCCCGAGAGTGGCAGTTCTCCCCATAGTTCTCCCCTATTAAACGTTCTCTGGCTTCATTTAGCAGAGCAACCAGCTTCCGATCACGAAGCCTCTTGCTAATCACATCAATTATTCATTGTTGTGGCATTAACATGGACATTGATATCTGAAATGATGATCAGGCATTAATTCGTTGACTGGGACGTAGCTTGAGTTTATTTACATAAACAGCAAGCCAGGAACATGAGCAAAAGTGTGCATTTACGTAGGCCCCTATCATTAACATGCACATTATTGAAATTATACAATTGGTAAAAAAGGTAAACTTTCAAGCATCATAATGATCCTCACGGAAAAACCATGAAAATTAACACTGACGTATATTGTAGTATCTAGTCTACTCTTCTCAAAAGCTTTTATTTAAACGCAATAAAAGTAACAGAATAACATTCAGATCGTTTTTGTTGTTGTTTTTTAAAGTGGTTTGCCAGGAAGTAACAGAGCTACGTGAACAATTTTGATAAATAACCATAAATAAAATGTCGTAATTGTCACATGGCACAAATTACGTTTTTCCAGAGTGTGTGTGATTGTGTTGTAACATTACAGAATAGCATCAATGTAAAACCTACTTGCATAAAAGTCATGTTGCTTTTATAAGATCAGATCCATAAGATACTGAGTGCTGAGATCAGTGGTTAGAGCATTTGTCTGCAGATCAAGTGGTTGCAGGTTCAAATTCCCCTGTGCTTTGGACAAAAACATCTGGTAACTGAATGCATTATTAATCAGGTTTGGTCTATTAAGTAAAGTGCTAACAAGGAGCATTTATTAAAAACTATGTTCAAACCGTCCATATTCACCTGTACCTTAGGATGTAGAATTAAAGCAGTGTTCCTTTTCTTTTTTACAATATTAATCATACCGTTTCAACAACTTCATGTTAACCGTTTCAACAACTTCCTGTGAAGCTCCTCAAACTTTCAGGTACTTCTTTACACAGATGTCACTTCCTGTGGGCCCTTCCTCCCCACGCAAACATAATTCCACACAAGTTTGACGCTATCTTTAAGCCAAAACAAGTTCAGTACCATCAGGCTTAACGATCATAAAAAAATAATTAAAAAAAACAGTTGTGTGTTATCAACTTCATTGTTCTGAATTCTGATGTGTGCTATCGCTATCAGTCTGTCATCACCCTGAGGAATACTGCTTGTCTTGAAGCCATGACACGGCAAGCTGGACTGCAAGTGGAACGGAGACAGTCACAGAGAGAGAGAGAGACAGTGAGAGAGAGAGAGAACGCAAGAGAGAGAGAGAGGGAGACAGTCAGAGAGAGAGAGAGAGAGAGAGAACGCAAGAGAGAGAGAGAGACAGTGAGAGAGACAGTCAGAGAGAGAGAGAGAGAGAGAGAACGCAAGAGAGAGAGACAGTGAGAGAGAAAGAGAGAGAGAGCGCAAGAGAGAGACAGTGAGAGAGAAAGAGAGAGAGAGCGCAAGAGAGAGAGACAGTCAGAGAGAAAGAGCGCAAGAGAGAGAGACAGTGAGAGAGAAAGAGAGAGCTACTCTCCAGAGAGAGAGACAGTCAAAGAGAGAGAGAGAGAACGCAAGAGAGAGAGACAGTCAGAGAGAAAGAGCGCAAGAGAGAGAGAGACAGTCAGAGAGAGAGAGAGAGCTACTCTCCAGAGAGAGAGACAGTCAAAGAGAGAGAGAGATAGTCAGCGAGAGAAAGAGAGAGAGAGAAAGAAAGAGAGAGACAGAGAGAGAACGCAAGAGAGAGACAGTCAGAGAGAGAGAGAGAGAGTGAGCTACTCTCCAGAGTGAGCCTCCAGCTCAGTAATGAGAACGTTTCCATCTGAGTCTGTTGTCTGGGAGCTGTCCTGTCTGTAGTACGCGTTGCCGAGCGTCGGAAGTCTCCGGAAGCGCGCCGCGTTCCTCTTGTAAACAAACCAGACCACTCCCACCAGCACAGAGAAAATCAAAATGGCCACCAGGACTGCAGCTAGAACAATCACATGATGAAACCCTGGAAGAAAACAATGGGTTTAAGGGAAGACAATCCTTATGTGAACTAGTATTTATATCCTGCAGTCAGTCAGTGATTACATGCAAAGAGCATGGTCGTAGGAATGTTTTGGGGATTTAGCTACAGTAAGAAAATCAAGACAAAAGCATCAATTGCTCTTAAAAGTTGAACTGTTTTTAGATGACAGAGGACATAGTTCCTACCATTTAATGGTTCAACTTTCACCTCAGTCCTGATGCCTGCAAAGAAAATCCTTTAGTTTCCAACTGGAATTTGCATCTCTATCAGCAACATTCTACCAAATCAGCCTTGTTCAAATCTTATGCCTTATGTTTTAATCAAAAGGCAGGTAACACACTTAATCTTCAGGACAGAGACACACAAATAGAGGTCGAGAGACTAGAGAGAGAGACTAGAGAGAGAGACTCAGCGAAAGAAAAAGGCATGTGAGGGCATGTGAGGGTGCGCTCACCAGGGTGTGCTTCACAGACGAAGCCGAGCCGTGCGGAGCAGGTGGACACGTGCCACACTCCGTCCACTATCCTGCTGGACACGCAGGCGTCCACCTTGAAGTCTTCAGGAGACGGAGCCTTGACGTTCCAGCTGGTGAACTCCACAGGAGAACCGTTCAACCACACCATGGCTTCCGCTGAAACAGACCCCCAAACCCAATCAATCAGTCAAGCTTATTTTTTGCCATTTCCTGCATCTCCTCTCATCTCTCTCTCTCCTATACATCCCCTGTCTCTCTCCACTATCATGAAAAAGCTGAAAGAAATATCTGAAACGATGACCAAGCAGTGTGTCAGAGACCAAAACCACATCTCAGCTACCAGGATGAGTGCAACCACAGTAACATGTCAGTGTGTGGAGCGAGCAGGGGTGTGGAGGAGAGCGAGCGTACCGCTGGTGTCATACAGCATGCCCAGCCACATGGCCTGGTGGCGGTCGAACCTGAAGGTGGACCACAGCTCCTCTATCTGGCTCATGATGAAGCGCATCTCCTCACGAGTCTCCAAGGTCAGAACATCGGACATATTCGCTGGAAAAAATAAAATAAAAAATACTACTAATGTGCTCCTTTAACAGATGCTTTTATCCAGAGCAAAGGTGTGTGTGTGTGTGTGGGGGGGGGATATGGTGCATCAAACAGCAAGAAAATGTGTGGATTGTAGTGATCAACAAGTTTGGAACACATGCAGATAAACCAGTTTGGCTGCTGTCGGCAAAAAGTACATGTGAATAAAAAGAAGACATAAAATACAAGCCTGAATACAGAGGCTTTGGAAACGACCATACAGCCTATAGGGGGTGCTATTACCAAACATTTGAATAAAGTCCTTTCAGAGAAAGAGAGAGGAAAAGAAAGGGGAAGAGAGCGAAAGAGAGAGAAAGAGAGAGCTAAACAGCTACCTTTGTTTCTGCAGATGGCTCTGGCCTCCTCCAGAGTGACTTCCTGGAGCATGGTGTCAAAGCTGTAGCAGCCATCTTCAAACTCCACCCATGCTGACGGACAAGCGTCCCCTGCTGATGCAGTGGGCTTCTCTGTCTCTACAACACAACACACACAACACTGTCTCTACAACACAACACACACAACACTGTCTCTACAACACAACACACACAACACTGTCTCTACAACACAACACACACAACACTGTCTCTACAACACAACACACACAACACTGTCTCTACAACACAACACACACAACACTGTCTCTACAACACAACACACACAACACTGTCTCTACAACACAACACACACAACACTGTCTCTACAACACAACACACACAACACTGTCTCTACAACACAACACACACAACACTGTCTCTACAACACAACACACACAACACTGTCTCTACAACACAACACACACAACACTGTCTCTACAACACAACACACACAACACTGTCTCTACAACACAACACACACAACACTGTCTCTACAACACAACACACACAACACTGTCTTACATGAAGGACACACAACACTGTGTAACATGAAGGACACACAACACTGTGTAACATGAAGGACACACAACACTGTGTAACATGAAGGAGGACGTTAGGACCGTAACCAGTCACAGACACGCTGCATGACCCTGGGCTATCACTTCACAGGAGGCACCTGTAGTTCGGAACTCGCTAAAACACACACATTCCTCCATGTAAATATCGCCCTGCTACAAATACAAGAAACATTCCAGCGCTATGACAATGTATGATGGGAGTCAGGTGGCTGAGCGGTTAGGGAATCGGGCTAGTAATCAGAAGGTTGCTGGTTCGATCCCCGGCTCTGCAAAATGACGTTGTGTCCTTGGGCAAGGCACTTCACCCTACTTGCCTCGGGGGGAATGTCCCTGTACTTACTGTAATTCACTCTGGATAAGAGTATCTGCTAAATGACTAACCCTAAATGATGAGATCTGGGTCTGCGTCCTGACTGAGGGACAGGGTGCATTGTGGGATACCCACTGTTAGGGGGGACGTGACACAGGCCTCCGGACAGCGGCGTGTCACAGTCTGCTCTTCTCCAGCCCCCGCTGCCGTCCATGTACACGCAGTCTGCCTCCACAGTGTCCCCACTGTCAGCTGCGTCCCAGTGGCTGAACACCGTGTCGCTCCCGTCCGTCCAGCGGTAGCTGAGGGAATCCTGAGAGGGAAACCAGGCACAGACAGAAAGTCAGACAGACAGGAAGTCACACAGACAGAAGTCAGACAGACAGGAAGTCAGACAGACAGAAAGTCACACAGACAGGAAGTCACACAGACAAGAAGTCACACAGACAGAAGTCAGACAGACGGAAGCCAGACAGTAGAGATACTGGGCGTGGCTGCAGGGCTACGTACGTCCTGCCTGTAGAGGCCGATCCAGAGCGATGCGTCCAGCCTGTTGACCAGCACAGTGAGGAAGGCCTGGTGGAAGGGGTCAGTGATGCTGACCAGGTCAGAGCCGTCCTCCAGACACACGCGCAGAGCCTGGTACCAGCTCAGGTTCCCCTGCAGCACTCGGTAGCTCCGCCCCCGGTACTCCGGACGCTCAGGCAGGGGGTGGAGGTAGGAGTGGGTGGGGGGGCTGGACGGGTCTGGGAGGGGGGTGGTGGGGAGGTGGTGTGTAGGGAGGGCAGAGGAAGAGGAGTAGGCAACAATGCATGAACACAGTTTATAAATAATTACAGTCAAAATAAGACAGACAAACATGCAGACAGACAGGCAGTGTGTCAGACAGGCAGCGTGTCAGACAGACAGGCAGCGTGTCAGACAGACAGGCAGCGTGTCAGACAGACAGACAGCGTGTCAGACAGACAGGCAGCGTGTCAGACAGGTAGCGTGTCAGACAGACAGACAGCGTGTCAGACAGACAGACAGCGTGTCAGACAGACAGGCAGCGTGTCAAACAGACAGGCAGCGTGTCAGACAGACAGGCAGCGTGTCTGTCGGAGAAATTGAGAATGTAACGTTTTATACTGAATAATACTTGTGATCAGATTTGTCTCCTTGCCAGCAAGCATTAAACTATTGTACTTTCTTTGAATCCGACGACTCTGTGCATTACTTGATAAAGGAATGATCTTAACAGTGTCTTACCTTGGGGCTTCTGACACACGAAGCCGTAGCCAGTCTCAGTGCAGACGTCATCGTACCACTTCCCTGTCAGGTGGACGTTGTGGTTGTTGGAGAGCACCGTGCAGAGCGGCTCATCTGCTGCTAGAGACCCGCTCAGCCACTCCTCCGACTGACACACACACATACACAGAACAACATACACCAGCACTTAATTGCTGAATGTAGCTGAAATTGTAAAGTGCATGTTCTGATCAGATGATGAGCTGTGTGTGTTCAGAGAGAGTGTGTTCTCACAGAGGGAGAGTTCTTCGGTTCCACCGGAGACCAGTTTGTGTAGCTCACAGGTCTGCCATTGGCCCATTTCATGGTGTCCTCATCTCGTAGGCCAATCCACACGCCCACAGCTCCACCCTGAAGGAGCATGGTGATGTAGGCTGAGGGCAGCAAACAACAACACAATATACAACGTTACGATATGATACAATCCGATATGTTACGATATGATACAATCCGATACGTTACGATATGATACAATCCGATACGTTACGATGCAACACGATACGATACATTACCATACTATACGGTCCAATATATTGCGATAGAATACAAGACAATACTATTGCCCATCCCAACAGTACAACCCACAGTACAGGTGATTTATGTAGCAGGATAATCAAGGTTGTTTAAACTAAAGTGTCTGTCGGCTACCTTGCTCTATCTCGTCCTCGATGGCCACCAGCGAGCCCTGGAAGGAGGAGCAGATGAACTGGGCGTCCCGCCAGCTCTTCCCCTCAGTCGGGCTGCTGGGGAGGTGCAGCAGGAGACACTGGGGGGGGGGGAGAGGTAGGCAGGGAGAGGCAGGCAGGGAGAGGGGGCAGGAGCAGGGAGAGCCGTCAGGACAATCTGGGGCTGCTGTATCACTCGGAGAGTGGTGATGTGTGCGTGTGTGTGTGTGTGTGTGCGTGTGTGTGTGTGTGAGAACCTTGTGTCCGAAGTACAGCCACCTCTCGGGACAGCCTCCGATGTAGTGAGGCTCTCTGGGGATCTCCACCACCGACACCGTCCGACGCTTACACACGTAACCATGGAGACCGCCGCACTCCCTCGCCGTCCACCTCCCTGTCCGCACAACGTTACAGAGCATGAGTGTGTGTGAGTGTGTGTGAGCGTGAGAGTGAGTGTGTGTGTACTAACCTGACTGGTAAGACATGGTAGTACAGCGTTTCTGTTTGACAGGAGCAGAATGGGAGCTGCCTTCAGCCCAGTGATGATAGTCCAGCTCTGACCCATCACTCCAGCTGCACACACACACACACACACACACATTAATCCCCCCCCAGTGACACATTAATCCCCCCCCAGTGAGACAGAGAGTTATGGTGTGTGTGACCCAGAGAGGCTGATCACCTTAACTTCTCTGTCACCGAGTCTGTAGACAGGCCGATCCACCAATCAGAGCTGCCCAACTGGAAAAGAAGAGAAAACAGGAAAAGGTAGATTCTCTCATTTAATGTTCCTCTTATCCCGTTTGTGAGTGTGTGTGTGTGTGTATGTGTGTGTGAGTTCCCCTCACCCGCCCCATGCGCTCTTTAACAAATCTCAGCTCCTCTCTGGAGTGGATGGACAGCAGGCTGGCACCCATCATCTGACACGCCAGCGACACCGCCTCCCAGGGAAATGGCTTTTTGGCCAACAAATATTCTGCTCCTTTGTAGAAAACCCAGGGTTCATCCTCTGCAGAAAAAAGAAAGATGACCCAAATATACAAACATGTCCCAAGTTTGATCAGCTTGAGGGGTTAGGAGGTTGTTCTTGTCCACATACAGGAAGTGAGGAGGTCATGTGATGATGTCACTCACGTTCTGTGTACCAGTAGGGCTTGTTCAGCTCAGCACCTGACGAACAAAGACACAGTACCCTCATTCACCTGCACTCCAAAACCTCCGCTCTGACTCATCTCAGAGGTCATGCGTGTGTGTGTGTGTGTGTGTGTGTGTGTGTCGTGAGTAGTAACACCTCGTGCCACGTTGCAGATCCACTCATGCTGGCCGTCACAGGGCTGAGGGAGCAGGGAATTGGTCAGATCACTGAACACAGCACAACTATGACTGTCACCCTCCTCGCTCTTATCCTCAATGAACGATGACACCACCTGGGGGGGGGGAGGGGGGGACATTAACATGGTACAGGGCAGCCCACTATGCGTGAGTGCATTTGCTTGTGATAGAACTACACCATCATCACCAAAACAAACAACAACTAACAACCTTAAAGGCTCAAGACGCACTTGTTCCGGGAGTACAACGGTACTTAGGAATGGTTCGCTTGACCCAATGTTAGTTTCCTCAAGGATCACAATGACTCTTGCTCAGAGACTTGTTGCTCTTGTGGTTAGTGGTAACTGATTTAACATTTTTGTACTCGCTGTGATATATTGTTTTTATTATTGTTGCTTGTTTTTGTTTTTTTTCCACAGGTACACTTGCACTTATAGCGGTTCATGTTGTTTAATTGTAACTTGTTTAACTACATGCTCTTATGGTTCTTCCCTTTGGCACTTATTTTGGTTGTTCACAATGTGTGCTTCATGTTTTGGCTACTCGCAATGTTTTTGTGGCTATCTTGTTGTTATGATCAGTGACCTGTGCACTTTGTAAAGCTCTCTCTTGGAAGTCGCTTTGGATAAAAGCGTCTGCTAAATGAATAAATGTCAAATGTAAATGTAACCAGAGAGTCTTACGGGCGTCCGGTCTGACCACTCCCAGGCTCCAGCCAGCTGTGGATCTCTCTTGTTCAGGCCCACCCAGAACCAGCGACCCTCTGTTCTGGAGAAGCACCACCACACACACACACAACACAGCTGGTTGGTTCACCACGCCACCCGGTTCCAGTGGTTCAGTAGAAGTACAGGACAGACGGAGCTGCTAACCCTTCCAACGTGTCCTGCAGCAGCTGCCGGACAAACTGCTGGTCCTCGTAGTGGTGGAAGCTGGCCAGCTCAGCACCCACCGCCTGGCAGAAGTAGTCAGCCTCCACCCAGGAACGCTTCATCAGGATCTTCTCACTGTGGAACACCTGAGGAGGAGGAGACAGGGAGGAGGAGACAGGGAGGAGGAGAAAGGGAGGAGGAGACAGGGAGGAGGAGACAGGGAGGAGGAGACAGGGAGGAGGAGAGAGGGAGGAGGAGACAGGGAGGAGGAGAGAGGGAGGAGGAGAGAGGGAGGAGGAGACAGGGAGGAGGAAACAGGGAGGAGAGAGGGAGGAGGAGACAGGGAGGAGGAGACAGGGAGGAGGAAACAGGGAGGAGGAGAAGAAGAAAAAGAGGAAAAGGAGGAGGGAGAGGTCAAACAAAAGAGATCATATCTTCAAATAGCTAAAAGGCATCAAAGGAGAACAAAAAAGCAAGGGCGAAAGGAGAGGGGGAAGAAAGAAGAGAAAGATTAAAAGAGAGAGAACTCAGACAGAACAGTGTGGTCTGACCTTGTAACAGTGAAGCAGACCAGAGTGTGATTCCCACCCCAGGGGACAGGGGGCGTACGCGTCGATGTGCTGCACTGGCAGCTGCACTTCCTGGTAGTTGCTGATGCTCTGCTTACACACCGACAAGGCCTTCTGGGAAATGCAGTCTTTCACCTCCCAGTGACCCAGGGCCTGGGCACCCGACATGGCAACACAACCACCTGAACTGACTAGAGAGAGAAGGGGTGAGAGCGAGAGAGAGAGGGTGAGAGAAGGGGTGAGAGCGAGAGAGAGGGGGGGTGAGAGAAGGGGTGAGAGCGAGAGAGAAGGGGTGAGAGCGAGAGAGAAGGGGTGAGAGAAGGGGTGAGAGAAGGGGTGAGAGCGAGAGAGAAGGGGTGAGAGAGAGAGGGGGGGGGAGGGATAGAGGGAGGGAAGGAGTCAGACATTTAAATTACATTAGGCAACACCTGCCATTAAGGTTACATTTACTAGCAAGTAATTACATAGCAACTCCCATAGCAACAGTTTTTCCAGTCTTCTCTGAGGGTTGAGGCTGGTTATAGGTGTTGATCGGTGGGCATCTGGGAAGCCCTCTGTGACAGTGCTTGTAAACAGGGCTGAACAAACACAGTCAGCTGTGATGATGGTGTGATGACTAGGAGGGTTAACGACAAACACTGGAGGGCAAAACAAACATCTTCTCCAGACTCCTTCATTCTTAGACTGCTCACCTGTGAGAACAAGCCGCAGGGACAGTGAGTCAGACCTGACAAAAGGTGTGTGTTTGTGTGTGTGTTTGTGTGTGTGTTTGGGTACCTACTGTGAGGGTTGTGTGTGATTGCATACACAGATAGGATAGATAGGTATTTCCCCTAGGGGAAATTGAAAGTGTGTATTGTGCATTTAAGTGCCTGTGTGTGTATTGTGTGTGTGAGACTGTATGCGTGCTGTCTGAGCATGAGTGTGTATATGAGAGTGTGTGTATGTGAGACAGTGTGTGTGTGAGACAGTGTGTGTGTGAGTGTGTGTGAGACAGTGTGTGTGTGTGAGACAGTGTGTGTGTGAGACAGTGTGTGTGTGTGAGACAGTGTGTGTGTGAGACAGTGTGTGTGTGAGTGTGTGTGAGACAGTGTGTGTGTGTGAGACAGTGTGTGTGTGAGACAGTGTGTGTGTGTGAGAGAGAGTGTGTGTGAGAGACAGTGTGTGTGTGTGAGACAGTGTGTGTGTGAGACAGTGTGTGTGTGAGACAGTGTGTGTGTGAGTGTGTGTGAGACAGTGTGTGTGTGTGAGACAGTGTGTGTGTGAGACAGTGTGTGTGTGTGAGAGAGAGTGTGTGTGAGACAGTGTGTGTGTGTGTGAGAGAGTGTGTGAGACAGTGTGTGTGTGTGAGAGAGAGTGTGTGAGACAGTGTGTGTGTGTGAGACAGTGTGTGTGTGTGAGAGAGAGTGTGTGAGAGAGAGTGTGTGAGACAGTGTGTGTGTGAGACAGTGTGTGTGTGAGACAGTGTGTGTGGTGTGTGAGACAGTGTGTGTGTGTGAGAGAGAGTGTGTGAGACAGTGTGTGTGTGTGAGACAGTGTGTGTGTGTGAGAGAGAGTGTGTGAGAGAGAGTGTGTGAGACAGTGTGTGTGTGAGACAGTGTGTGTGTGAGACAGTGTGTGTGTGAGACAGAGCGTGTGTGAGAGAGAGTGTGTGTGAGACAGAGCGTGTGAGAGACAGTGTGTGTGAGAGACAGAGCGTGTGCAGGTTGTGGTACCTGGTTGGTGCTTGTTCCAGTTGGTGTAGGTGAGAGGGAGGGAGGAGCCGTTGTGCCCCAGCCAACTGTACTCCCCGGTGTTGCCCTGGTCTTGGAGGGCCGTCCAGTAAGAAGTGCTCTCATTGGCTCCCAGCTCGTTGATCAAACTGTTGACAAACGCCTGCTCGAACCTGTCAGGGAGGAATAAGATGGTGAGGAGGCGGACACAGGGAGGAGGAGGGAGTGAGAGGAGATGAGCGAGGGGTGGGGTGAGAGGAGCGAGGTGAGATGAGCGAGGGGTGGGGTGGGGTGAGAGGAGCGCTGTGTCCCACCTGTCCTCCAGGGTCAGCAGAGGGGCCTTGCAGTAGTACCCCCGGACAGCGTCCTGGAACGTCTGAGGGTGAGAGGTCACCGTGTAACAGGAGTGACCCCACCGCCTCCAGCCCTGAACACAACATCACCACGGTTACTTTATACATTACATTCTTGTTATGGTTAGGACTGTTAATATGTTTTTTATTCAACAAACCCTTTTATCCCCAGTGACGTGTATATAGTGCAAATAGAAAGGACAGCAGGAGATCGGGTTCAAACTGTGTTTCTGTGGTCAGAGTCAAGCTCTGTATTTACCAGCCACATCGCAAAGTAACTCTGACAAGAGCAGCACCATAGTCCTGCTGTGATGGAAACACACTTTTGGACACCACTTCCCTTCAGAGAATTCCACATGGTGATATTAACCAATATTCTTCTAAGCTGAACACACTGGGAGATCACAGTTTAATGTACCCCATTGCCCCCTTCACACACCTGAAATAAGTGAGTTTTTTAGGAGCTGTCTACAGCACCACCACTGGATAGAGTACACCGACTATCAGGAGCAAGACTGTGGAACTAGCCAAGAACGGACTGCTGCTACTACAAGCTAACAGAGCAGCAGAGAGTAGAGAGAGAGAGAGAGAGAGAGAGAGAGAGAGAGAGAGAGAGAGACACAGAGAGAGAGAGAGAGAGAGAGAGAGAGAGAGAGAGAGAGAGAGAAGAGAGAGGGAGAGACACACAGAGAGAGAGAGAGAGAGAGAGAGAGAGAGAGAGAGAGAGAGAGAGAGAGAGAGACACAGACAGAGAGAGAGACACAGACAGAGAGAGAGAGAGAGAGAGAGACACAGAGAGAGAGAGAGAGAGAGAGAGAGACACAGAGAGAGAGAGAGAGACACAGAGAGAGAGAGAGAGAAACACAGAGAGAGAGAGAGAGAGAGAGAGAGAGAGAGAGAGACACAGAGAGAGAGAGAGAGAAACACAGAGAGAGAGAGAGAGAGAGAGAGAGAGAGAGAGAGAGAGAGAGAGAGAGAGGAAATGAGGAGTAGACAGGAGGGGCTGGAGGGTTAGGGGGGCTGGAGGGTTAGGGGGGGGCTGGAGGGTTAGGGGGGGGCTGGAGGGTTAGGGGGGGGCTGGAGGGTTAGGGGGGGGCTGGCTCGGGGGGATTGAGGGGTTCCAACACCAGTGGTGCAGGGCAGGGCAGGGTGGGGGCTGCATGCGGATATGAATTGGTGGAGCTGTGTTTTCACAGGTGGTCTCCATTTGACCCCTCCATGCCCCCAAGATTAACCCCAATGCACTTGGTGACCAACCACCCCAGAGCCAACACACTCGCGTGTGGAAGGAATGCACAACAAAGGAGCTGTTCACTGGAGCCCTCCTTTCAATAAGGAACAGTGGAAGTATTCTGAATCAAGTGGCATGAATTAGTATTAGTGATGGTATTAGTAATAGTATTAGTATTCATTATCTGAATCAGGTAGCATTTTTTGCTGTCACTGTAGTATTCCAACTCATTTGTTCTCAAATCAGACTCAAGTTTCTGGTCAAGCGAAGCTTCGGTTAAAACAAACGCGCTTAATAAAAAACGTCCTTTATGAGTTCTAAAAACGGATTCCATCCTCAGAGCTGTCGAGCGCGTCCACAGACTCTCCTCAGTCCGGAGCACTGAAGAAGCCTTCATGACTCCAGATGTCAGTAAACAAGCTTTCTTCTCGCCACAATAGTCAGACAGCACAGTAGGCTACGTCTGTCGGTGGTCGTTGAATCAGCTCATTGTTCGTCAATGCAAAACAGACTTTCCCGTCACTATAAAACCGATGTTCTATGGGCGACGTTCCACCAACTAAGTTAACCAACTAGTCGACGCTAACCAACTCACGGAGATGAGATCTGTTTCCAGATTTTTGTCCGAAACTGAGAAATGCATTTTACTTTACACTAGCTATGCATATAGAAAAAATATGACTGGGGACAAATTATTTGTGTGAGTCAACATGAAAGACTAGCAAGTAAGCTGACAGATAATTGAGTACATTATAATGTAGCTAAAAATTCTTATCCTAGCTAACGTTACTGCTCAAATTCTAGCTAAATAGCTAGAGCTGGCCTAGCTAGCACTAGCTACTTTTACCGTGTGAGTTAGCTCTCGATAAACCTTACCTTCGTAATTGTCGATGTTGCTCGAAACGTACAATTTGAACCCCTTTTCCCTCTTGCTTGAAGGGCAGCAACATAGACTCCTATGTACATCGTTGATTGTCATTTTGGGAAGACAACCCGAACTGCATTTTGTAACTTCTTTTGTAACTGCTCGCTACCGGAAGTTGGTCACCTGTCTTATGCATTATGCGGAGGGGCGGGGGGGGGGCGTATGCAAGTTCAGGCGGAAATGTCAGTTGTTTTTTTGTCAACGTGCCAAGCGTAACTATTTCCGTTTCGGTCATGATGAATTCAAGGCAAAATGTCATTTTAAAATTAGTAAGATTTGTAATAATCATTTAACAACAGTATATATATAGATATTTTTTATATGTATTCATTTTTCATACTTTATACTTTAGTTTTCATTGGTTTGGCGGTCCACCTGTATTAACCTAGCGGACCACTAGTGGGAATCGCTGCTAACCGGTTAAGCTAACGACCCAACTAACAGCTAACGACAGAGGATTTTCAAATGTCAACGCTCTCTAAATATGGGCATCAGAAGAAGATTGGTGCTGAATTTGCTGATCAGAAGATGAGATATAAGAAATATGTTGTGAGAGCACTTCAGAATTCAGACAGTGGCTCAGCCCAAACTGTAGGCTTACTGTAGCAGACCCTTATCAGGCTGTGGTGGGGAAAGTGTTATGTTGTTTACGCTGAATAATGATGGGTGTGTGTGTGTGTGCATGGGATGATACATGTGTGTGTGTGTGTGTGTGTGTGTGTGTGTGTGTGTTGACCTACCACAGGACAGCCCTCATCCCAGTCTTCTGACTGATGGGGAGGCAGAAGACCAGGTTTCCTGCACACTGCAGGCAGCCATGCATCACAGGGAGCCAAGGTCCAGCTGCCTTCCTGCACACACACACCACACACACACACACACACACACACACCACACACACAAACACACACACCACACAAATACGAACGCACAAGCACACACACCACACAAATACACGAACGCACAAGCACACACACCACACACGAACGCACAAGCACACACATACACACACACACACACCACACACATACACACACACGAAGCACAAGCACACACACCACACAAATACACGCACACAAACGCACAAGCACACACACCACACCATAATTTGCACTGCCTCCTCAAATGAACCACATTCTCAAAATATGTTTCTTGGCTCTAATTTATAGACACAGTTGGAGAGAGAGAGGAAATGCAGGAAATGTCCATGGCCGGAATCGAACCCGGACCCCTCCGTTAGGGGCTTAGCAGCACGCAGTCTTACCCGGTGAGCCACTGGGCACCCTTCCTCTCAGAAACCATGCACCAGGACAGTGGTAACAGCTTGCGTAGAGAGAGAGAGAGAGTGTGTGTGAGGTACCCACCTTCCTGTCAGCCTTGGCGCAGAGCAAGCCATTGCCATGGTGATAGACGGGCTGTTGAGGGTGCCAGAGGGTGAGGGTGACGGGGGAGCCGTCCGACCACTCCACCTCCGCAGACCGCACCTTCTTCACCAGACCGATCCACACCTCCGAGTGGGCGTCGGACACTGGAGAACACACACAGTCAGTCACAACAATAAAAGTAACTATGCTAACAGTAAAAGTGGTTTCCAGGGTGACAGCAGTTACTACAGTAAAAGTGGTTTCCAGGGTGACAGCAGTTACTACAGTAAAAGTGATTTCCAGGGTGACAGCAGTTACTACAGTAAAAGTGGTTTCCAGGGTGACAGCAGTTACTACAGTAAAAGTGGTTTCCAGGGCGACAGCAGGCGGTAGTTTCTCACGGTTTGCCAGCAGGCGCAGCAGTAGCTTGACCTCAGACAGGGAGTGGAGGCTGGCGAGCCCGGCTGCATCCGAGTCACATGCCGCCAAGGACTCCTCCCACGATCCTGCCTCCACTATCCGGTAGCAGAAACCGTTGTGGGCCAGCCAACCCTCCAAACACTCTGTACGATAGTACTGCCAGTTACCTGTGGAGGGGAAGGGCTGACTCAGTGCTCGGTACTATACACTCTCATAAAGTAAACAAGCACGTTTTAAGGAAAGTGGTCCTGATCCAGTTCCTACTTAGCGGTTCGGCCCGGCGGGTGTTGTTAGGCATCTTCTTACAGATGTAGGGCAGAGCCGACTCACACGCCAGGCTGTGCCACGGGGAGCGGCCCCCATGGGAGAGGTACACCCCGCACTGCCTGTTCTCCTTCAGGGGGGTGGGAGACAGCCCTGGAGACACACCAGAAGAGCCCATATTCACCTATCAAATATACAGACTAACAGTGTCCATGTGGTCTGTCCTGCCCTGGTCTGTCAGTGACCTGCCGAGCCTCACGTTACCTGAGGTGAAGTTGACCAGGCCAAGAGGAGAGCCGTCTGACCACTGCCACCCCTCTCCCTCCCTCAGGTGGTTCAGTCCGATCCACACCATCACCCCCAGGTCACCACCAAGACGCTCTGAAGGGGGGGGACACAAATATGAGTGTGTGTGTGTACCCTGGATGTATCTGTGCTCGGCCAGGTCTGTATACAGTTTACACAGTGTGTGTGTGTGTGTGTGTGTGTGAGCCTACCCTGGATGTATCTGAGCTCGTCCAGGTGTGTGATGCTGAGCAGGCTGGCTCCCTGGGCCAGGCAGGACAAGTGGGCCTGGCTCCAGGTGAGGATGGTGTACAAGTTGAACTGGTAGCACGCCCCCAGCTCCTGGCTCGCGTCCCAGAACGTGTCACAGCTGGAGTCTGCCATGCCCACACACACACACACACACACACACACACACACACACACGTGTTACCTTGGCTAGGACAGGTGTGTGTGTTACCTCGACTGGGGCAGGTATGTGTGTGTGTTACCATGGCTAGGACAGGTGTGTGTGTGTTACGTCGGCTGGGGCAGATGTGTGTGTGTGTGTTACCTGGGCTGGGGCAGGTGTGTGTGTTACCTGGGCTGGGGCAGGTGTGTGTGTGTGTTACCTGGGCTGGGGCAGGTGTGTGTGTTACCTGGGCTGGGGCAGGTGTGTGTGTGTGTTACCTGGGCTGGAGCAGGTGTGTGTGTTACCTGGGCTGGAGCAGGTGTGTGTGTTACCTGGGCTGGGGCAGAAGCCCCACTTCTCGTCGTAGCGGCTGGTGGTGGAGCACCAGAGGTGATGGTCCTCCCTGCCCTCGGAGGTGCACTCTGAGTACCAGCGGTTGTTGTACTTGAAGGGCAGAGCGCAGGGCGTGCCGTGGGCATTCCCCAGAAGAGGGTGGATCTCTGCAGGGGAGAACAGCCTTCATGAAGCTTGTCACCATAGCGATCTACCAGGGTTCTAGGGTTCAATGGACATTCTGAAGTCGGCAAATCCCCCCCCATACCCCTTTCCACACAAACACTGTTAAGAAAATTACATTTAATGGTGCATCTTCAGTTATTAAACAAGCTTTCCCTTCCACATTTGGAAACCAACCTATGCCCCTGCGATCAACAATCACGTTTACAGTGAGTGTGCGTTTGGAGAGGCACTGTTTGTATGTCGCTTTGGATAAAAGCGACATATTCATCGAAACCAAAACTCTTCTTCAACGACATGGACACTAATTAGTTTAACAGACGCTTTTATTCAGAGACATCAAGGATTAGAAGTGCAACAGTATTTTGGTGTCGATTCAAGGAATGGTCTTAAAAGACATTCATGTTTGTTCATTAGTTGACTGCCCCAATCCAAACCATGGTGATCAACGAACCCACTCACCTTCGTACGGGTAGGCGCACGGGCCCTCCCCGAGCGTGGATAACTTCCTCCACTTGTGGTACGAGTTCTTCTTCACAGCCACCAACCGTCCCTCCACAGACAGTTTCAGCTGGGACGCCCCGTAGAGCGTGTTGCCGTTACAGCGCCACCACAGGGTACGGAGAGGCGAGTCGCACTCGAAGGTGCCTAGCGGGTTGGTAACGTCGCTGATGTTCAGGCCCAGACACAGACTGCTGCCCAGGTTGAAGAGGCGGTGGCGGGAAACCCACTTCCAGAGCATGCGGCGCGTGGGCCGATCGCAGCTTTCGAGGGTCAGGTTGGAGTCACCGGCGCTGACGCAGCGCTTTAGCAAGGAGCTCTCCAGAATGAACAGGCCCTTGTCTGGGGAGGAGGGGGGATGGATCACCAGGATGAATTCTTATGATAAAAGATTATTCTTTGGCAAAGTTACGTCCAGCGTTGCGCGCCAGGATGACAGTGGGTGTTATCAGAAAATCTGAACCATTCTGAATGATTAGGCTACCGGACAGAGGTCCTGGTTCATATTTCACTCATGGAGAATAGTGCTTCATGGTCTAGACATGTGAGGCCCCTCAAGACAACCTCTGCTAGGGGCCATAATAGTGAAACTGGATCATGTCTTGTGGCACAAAGACATGTCCAAAAAGGAGGGGCGGTTATCAGTGATATGCACGTTGTGTGTGTGTAAAAAAAAGAAAGAACCAATAGCCTACTTGGTTCTAAGAACATACGTTTAACAGCTTGCATTTAACCACGTACTAAACATCTGTGTAGGCTAACTGATGAACGTTCACCGTTAAACATGTAGGCCTGCCATAATGATTTGAGTACAATCGTTAGGGTCAGCCAATTAGAAAATGTACATCTAGTGTTTGTGTTCTGCGAGTGTGTAATACATTTTGCGAGTGTCATGGAAGTCAAAGTGCGTGCGTGCGGCTGTGCGCGTTTCGTTGTGGAACAACTTTCACTAACCCTATTCATTACAAGGTCTCGGAACGCACAGATTTTTTGGTTCTAATATAGTGGCATGACGCTGTAACCTATGACTGAAACGTAACCTACTAAATTAGAATTACAATATATGGTTATTCAGCACAGCGCAAGCCATCCAACATGTAGGCTCATGCAAGTTGTCACAGAAACCTACTTAGGCTACTTTTAACATGAACCATGCACCATAGTAGCATAATGTTATTTTATATAGCCTACTTTTCCAGGTGTGCATGATGGTTAACTCGCAGTAATGTGCTGCTCAAACAAACAAAAAATTGTGAACCGGGTAAACTTACTGTATAATTCAGAAAGTTGATTTTTATCCAGAACTTCATCTTCACTAGCACATGCACAGTGATTCACCAAAAACAAAGCCAAGATAGAACCCAACAATGCTGAAAACTCGATGCCACGAGACCGCTGTATTCTCATGTCGACGACTAGTTGCAGTATAAAGGCAGCGGTTCGTACATTCCGAGGATTTCTAAGTCTGTTTCGGGTTGTTTTCTCCACAACTTTCCGCAGGTTTTGGAAAGCGCGACGTCACATCCCAGTAAGCCCACGGGGTTGCCTCAGTGGCCAGTCAAGACATAAGTTTTTCATGGGCGGGGGACAGACAGAACTGATGCCGAAAATCAGAACATTTCCAATCAATACTCATTTTTCAATAGTCACATTTGCACTAACAATTCGTTGATGTTTGTTCGTCGTTTGGATACTGTTAAACAAGTTTTAGCCCCACTGTTATGGACTTAACAGTCTAGTAAAACAAAATGTTTTACTCAAAAAGTTCAACTTTATTATTGCGTCACACAACATGAAAAAACACGTTCACTTCATTTCCCCCAAACAAAATACTACATCGTCACTCAAGGCACAGCCTCGATTTAAATCCAAGACAAAACATTACACAAAAAATACATATTATTGCAGTGGTTTCCCACTGCAATAAGATCTATGCCCAAATCCCAACAGTATTCTAAACGAGAAAAGAAATAAATCCAGTGTTAGACTATCATCCAGAGAAACCCCGTTAAGCAGCAAAGTCATCAAGATGGATGCTAAATGCTACTGTAGACATTTAGTATCTCCAAAAATTATTAAGATCTTTTGGTTACTGTCTACATTACCATGAATTTACTCTTACTCACTCACTCACTCACTCTCTTTCTCTCTCTTTCTCTCTCTCTCTCTCTCTCTCTCTCTCTCTCTCTCTCTCTCTCTCTCTTTCAAGCACACACAAACACACACACACACACACCTTACGTAAAAAATAATTGTAGGCTGTCGACTGTCTTGCTTGGCACAGACATCAGTGCACTTTGCAGGTCACCCTCTCCGCTCTGAATTCATCAGTAGCGATCCATTGAAATGCATTTTTCTCTTCCATTGTTCTTATAGGTGACGTTTTTAAACGTTGACGTGGAGCTTCGAAACAGAGGGTTAGTTCCCTGCGAGATGAAAAGAAAGGTGAAACTGAAATATGGCCTGGCAAACTGTAAATACAACTGTAGACTGTTATGATTGAGTGCCAAGCTATTGTACACTTTGCCACCTGAAGTCTAGTACAATAGGTAATGCTAACACGACCAACAGGGGGCAGTGTTCAAAACAAAAGGAAGCTTAGAGGGTCCCCGTTCGCTTCGTGTCCCTTGCAGACATTCCTTATACATGTACAGAGATGGCAAAAGCACACACATCCCTCACTCAATTAAAAGTACGGATATTCATGTTTAAAAATACTCTGGTAAAAGTTGAAGTACTGACTACACTTACTCTGAGAGGATTACAGAGTAGAGTAAAACAGAGCAGAATACAGTAGAGTACAGTAGAGTCCTCATCAAGTACTTATCAATTATGCAACATTTTTTTCGAAACTTTTTTTTGGGGGGGGGGGACTTTTCAAAAAGTTACGTTTTAGAACTTTTTTCCAAAATATTTTTTCAAAGGTTCCAAATATTTTTTTCAAAACATTTTTTCAAATTACCTAAAATAATAAAAGCAATGATTCGTATTTTCACCTCAGCAACACTCAAAACCATCATTAACCTTCAACAAGCCTGAGCACTTTCCATAGAAACTGACGAGACGCCATCTTTAACCAGCTTTGATTCTGGGTTTATTTAATAACAGGTCTAGCTGGAACTCCCTTTTTCTCTTCCTGCTCCCAACTGTCAAGGTCACATGTGTGTTTCTCTCTCCTTCAGAACAAGCTGTCATCTCACCTCAGCTTGGGGAGATATGCTATTTTGAAGAAGCAGAGAATGAAACACTGTCTTGTGCCCTTGACTGCTGGGAGGAGGAAGACAAACAGGGAGTAGAAGTTGGACCCTGTTATCTAGTGGCTCTGGATGGCAACTATTTCTGCACATACACAGCATCAACAAAAACGATACATTCACCTCCTGGACATACTCCTTTTAGAGCGCCACCTTAATTACACAGATATAAACAACACAGATCAAAGGAGAAAGTGAACACCTACTGACTGCCATTTAGCCTTGGCCCTCTCTGCCTCAAACTTGGCGACCTCCTTCCGGTCGTGGACAGAGACCAGAATCTTCCACACACCCAGAAGGATCAGGCCGATGGTGAGGATGGAGAGAGACACCCCCAGCACTATCATGGCTATGTTGGGGGGCTGTGGGCAGTCTGGGGGGAGGGAGGTGGGGAGTGGGGGAGGGAGGAGGGAGAGATAGATTTGCACAACATTTCCTTGGCTAAAAGCAAGTTGCACAAAAATCGAATTCAAAATAAATACACGGAACACCATACACAGTATTTGCTGTATATGCGTATATACAGTGTGTGTATGTGTATATATCTATATGATTATTGTGTGTGTAGGAGGACACCACACAGATCCATGGGCTGTTCCTCTGGAAGCGTGAGAGCTTGAGGTGAGAGTCTCAGTGTAGCAGAGAAGTCCGTACCGTGAAGCAGCAGGTTGGACACTGTTGTACCAGAGTCTCCGACCTCCACACTGAAGGAGATCAGACACTCGTTGTCACTCTGCAGGGTACACAGCATGGCCTGACTCCCATCGTACCCTGGAACAGAGATGTGGAGATGAATCAGCCATATATCAGCTTTCCTCTGTGTATTGTAGGAGCTTGTAAGAGGATATGCTTGTTGTTTTTCGGCTGCCAGTGTAATTTCCATATCAAAGGTAAAAATATTTTGGTGTGTGCGCGTATCTATATGTGTGTAAAGGATAGTGTGTGTGTCTGTATATCTATGTGTGTGTAAAAGTGTATGTATGTATAAGTGTGTGTGTATGCGTACATGTGTGTGTCCATGTGGGCTCCACACCATTGTTATACCTTCTTATCAGAGTCGTGACGATGATCAGATATGCCTCTCTGCTTACACTAAGAGGAACCAGGTTCAAACTAACCCTGCCTTCAAGAAAACCCCCAGGTCCTTCTCTATTCACTGCTACCACAAAAGGGTTGTCTGTCCGACAAGGTAAATAATGTTTTCTATTGTCCGGTGTCAGGAACCTAGACCCAGATAGTGTTCTGTGGGGGAGGGAGAAGGGCAAGGAGGGACACTTGAGTCGAAGCATGTTGGCATACCTCTGGCTCCCTGACCCATGGGGGAACTTAGCGTGCTAGTCTGTTTAGCCTCCTTCCAGTGTTCTGACCCATGGGGGAACTTAGCATGCTAGTCTGTTTAGCCTCCTTCCAGTGTTCTGACCCATGGGGGAACTTAGCATGCTGGTCTGTTTAGCCTCCTCCCAGTGTTCTGACCCATAAGGGAACTTAGCATGCTACTCTGATAGCCCCCTACTAAAGGATGTGGGTGCCCATGATGTGGAAACAAACTCCAGGTTAGGGCATTAGTTGCGGAAAAGTGAGTAGTAATGTGTCTCCTGCTGTTGCTGTTCTATAAGTTGTGTGTTTGTCCCAGTCCCCATTGTTCAGTCCAGGTGTCCCCACAGAGTTGGAGGAGAGACGGTATGTACCTGTGGTCTCGTTGACAGAGATGTTAGACACACTGCACTTGTGAAGACAATCCGCAGGGTGTTTCTCTGACTGGATGTGGCACTCCACACAGGCCCTGAGGACACACACACACGTCTGAGAGCTTGTCCCTAGGGTCCAGGAATTTCTATTCACATGTGGAGAGTAGAGGAGGAGGAGAGTAAGAGCCTGGGCTGTTTCCCAGAGTTCCCAAAGGCTGTTCTGTCTTTTTCTCTCTCTCTCTTTCTCTCTCTCTTTCTCTCCCTCCAGTCTCCATCCAGTCTGCCACAAAACATTGGTGTCAAATAGACTATGTCTGACAGGTCTTTTACAATGGAGAAAGGAGATTCTTTAGTTCAGTGTTGGGGGCATTAGCAGTCTTTTGATGCCTCCTGGATAGAGTAGGGAAGTGGGAATAAGAGAGGCAGAAACTAATATCCTTGTGCTCCGAAACAAGCGACAAACATGCGGTCGGAGAGGAGGAACTACCTCTTCCATCGGCAAGATGACCTGGTGACCCCAGAAATCAAATGTGTTTGTAGAGCCCTTTTTACAAGCAGTGTCACCGAGGACTTCACATATGCCCACAGAACTGCACCCTAACCAACCTCAACCCTCGAGGAAGCACTCCCAGGAAAACTCACTAAGGAAGAAATTGGAAGAGACCATGGAAGAGCGAGGGATCCCCCCTCTCTCTCTCTCTCTCTCTCTCTCTCTCTCTCTCTCTCTCTCTCTCTCTCTCTCTCTCTCTCTCTCTCTCTCTCTCTCGTCACACTTTACTTAAAAATCGGCAAAAACAAATAGCATAAAAATATAGTTCACCTCCTCCTGAGTGTCCTGACTGGACCTGGTGCGGGTGTGGCCTCACCTGGCTGAGCTACAGCTGTCTCCGCAGGTGGGGCACTTCTCACAGGTGTCCCCGGAGGCTCCAGGTATGGCACACACACACCTGCCGCACACACACCTCCCCCTGCCACTGCACAGTGCTCCGTCCTCCGACACACACCTCTCCGTACTGGTGCTGCAGTTACAGTACTCCCCTGTCCATCCACTCTGACACACACACTCTCCACAGTCACAGGCCCCATGGCCTACACACACACACACACACACAGACACATTTACATTTAGTCATTTAGCAGAGGCTCTTATCCAGAGCGACTTACAGTAAGTACAGGGACATTCCCCCCGAGGCAAGTAGGGTGAAGTGCCTTGCCCAAGGACACAACGTCATTTTGCACGGCCGGGAATCGAACTGGCAACCTTCAGATTACTAGCCCGATTCCCTAACCGCTCAGCCACCTGACACATGCACCCAGAGTTAGAAAGGCCTGGAGGAAGATCAGAAAAGTTGCTAGATCGGCATTGATTGGGGTGACTGGATTGTTAAGCCATAAAGACTGTGATGCCCAATGTCTATCGACATGTTTATGTTAACTTGAATGATCAATAAAAACATTAAATACAGAAAGGCCTGGAGGAAACAGGGCTAACATCTCTGTCAGCGGTCTGAGCGACCCACCTCCACAGAGCTCCCCCCGGAAGCGCAGGCAGGAGAAGTCGTCACACTGGCAGTAGGGCCCGTACACATGCCCGAAGCTGGACGGCTCGCACACACACCTCCCGCAGGAGCACTCCCCCTGTCCTCCGCACGCCTCCGCCTGCCCCTCCGCCCGGCAGTCACTGCTGTGGGGGCCCTTCTCCTCGCACTCACACCTGGAGCCCACGTAGCCCGGACGACAAACACACACCCCGCACTCCAGTGCCCCCTGGCCCTCGGAGCAGAGGCTGCTGTTGGGGGCCGAGGCGTCCTGGCAGGGGCAGGAGCACAGGGCCTCCAGGGTGACCTCCAGGGAGTCCTGGACACCCACAGGCTTCAGGGAGAAGCGCCGCGGCCCGGACAGGCAGGACGGCAGCTCCACGGTCACATTGAAGGACACCTTCAGAGGGGAACAGAGTCGAACTGGTTAAACTCACTCCTCGGTATGAATACAGCCCACCCGCGCCTTCGAAGAGATAGCTTTTGGGTGGCATAGTCGGTTAAAGCAGTGTTTGTAAAGGTGGTGGTGGCGTTGTGTGGCACAAGTTCAAACCGTAACTGACCGTGGCCCCGGCCTTGACGTTGGAGCAGCGTTTGAGGCCGGGCTGGGCCTGTCCGTCGGGGCAGGAGGAGGAGAAGCTGATCTGAAGATCCTCCGTGTCGCCCAGCAGCTCCAGCTCGATCTCAGAGCGAAGCTCCTGGAGGATGTGGAGAAGAACCACAAGATGAACACGTCTGAGGACGAGGACATGAACCACACAGATCAACACGTCTGAGGACGAGGACATGAACCACACAGATCAACACGTCTGAGGACGAGGACATGAACCACACAGATCAACACGTCTGAGGACGAGGACATGAACCACACAGATCAACACGTCTGAGGACGAGGAGATGAACCACACAGATCAACACGTCTGAGGACGAGGATATGTCAAGGGAAAGCTCTCCGGAATCTCTCTTCAGATGCCCAGAATGGCCTTCAGAGCGGTTTAGTAGCAGTAGTAGTTTAGAAGCATTTTATAAACTTCATCAGTTCGTATGAATTCATAGTTTGATGAATCTTATCAGTTTGTAGGATTTCTGGACTGTGTATTTGATCCCAGGACAGATCAGACGTCAGCTAAACATAACAAAGGCCTCAGTCAGACCCAGTGAGAAGCTGGTGGACTTCCCCCAGTGAGAAGCTGGTGGACTTCCCCCAGCCAGTCAGGTCCACACATGGGCCTGCAGCTGTCTGCGTGAGTCAGGATCAAGGCTTCTCCAGGTGAGGAGCGCAGGGCCTGAGGATACACCTGAGCTCCAAGCTGGGACAGGGAGCTGACGGAGGGTTCCTGCACGACTCATCCCGAGGCTGGTGTGGTCTGAGGTCATGGGAGGTTTAGTGGTGCCACGGTACGCTGCAGCTCACCAGAAAGCTCAAGATATCATCCTCAAACCTCAACACACTGTAGAAATATGACGATTGTCTGTCTCTGACCTTGTGTGACTCTAACCCTGGCTGCCTCTAATCCTGGCTGCCTCTAACCCTGGCTGGCTCAGACGTGGCTGTTAGGGTTGCAGAGGAGGCATCTGATGAAGGGATTTAGGGGCAGCCCGGCCCCTCAGCCAGGAGGGGGTTAGGATGGAGGAGAGGAGGGGGTTAGGATGGAGGAGAGGAGGGGGTTAGGATGGAGGAGAGGAGGGGGAGGGAGGGAGGGAGGAGAGGAGGGGGAGGGAGGGAGGGAGGAGAGGAGGGGGTTAGGATGGAGGAGAGGAGGGGGTTAGGATGGAGGAGAGGAGGGGGAGGGAGGGAGGGAGGGAGGGAGGAGAGGAGGGGGTTAGGATGGAGGAGAGGAGGGGGTTAGGATGGAGGAGAGGAGGGGGAGGGAGGGAGGGAGGGAGGGAGGAGAGGAGGGGGTTAGGATGGAGGAGAGGAGGGGGTTAGGATGGAGGAGAGGAGGGGGAGGGAGGGAGGGAGGGAGGAGAGGAGGGGGTTAGGATGGAGGAGAGAAGGGGAGGGAGGGAGGGAGGGAGGGAGGGAGGAAGGCTGAAGCAAACAAGAAAAAGCTAGAGGGGGTTCAATCAGCAAGGGCATGTACAGGCCTGCTGACAACATACTGACGCTCTGGACAAAGAGAGAGAGACACAGAGAGAGAGACACAGAGAGAGAGAGAGAGAGAGAGAGAGAGAGAGAGAGAGAGAGAGAGAGAGAGAGGGGGGGAGAGAGAGAGAGAGAGAGAGAGAGAGAGAGAGAGAGAGAGAGAGAGAGGGAGGGAGGGAGGGAGGGAGGGAGGGAGGGAGGGAGGGAGGGAGGGAGGGAGGGAGGGAGGGAGGGAGCGAGGGGGAAAGAGAGAGGGAGAAAGAAAGGGAGAGCAAGTGCAGGAGAGAGAGAGGGGAATAGGCTGGGGAGAGAGACTGAGTGAAAGCAAGCAAGATGTAATGCAAAATGGAGCAAAAACATGTTATCAGATACACCGACGGACAGAATCTATCTCACTATCTCACTGACAAGGACCTAGCTACATTGCTAACTCCTTTATAAAACTACACACCAGCTAGAACACTGCGATCATCAAATGCAGGCCTATTAGAGGTCACCAGAAGCAGTCATAAGAAGATTGGTGATTCGGCCCTTGTCAATTACGCCCCAAAACTATGGAACAAATTACCCATAAATATTAGGGAAGCAAACACTCTAGACATTTTTAAAAGACAGCTTAAAACCTACCTTTTTACCAAAGCATTTAAGTAATTTTATCTCAAAAGGTTTTTCCTACTTTTTAAAGTTGTTTTCTCTCTTGAACAGAGATCTTATTGGGATTTTTATTTTTGTTTGAATTGTTTATCACTTGTATTATTGTTTTTATTGATTTTATGTAAAGCACCTTGAGCTACAATTCTTGTATGAAATGTGCTATATAAATAAAGTCTTACTTACTTACTTACTTACTATAAAACACACACAAACACACACACACACACACAAGAGAAGTGCTGCCTCCGACGTGGGCATTACCCTTACTTTATATGCTGTCACAATAAGTTCCAGAATGTTCCCAGAATCAGATTCCAGTATTCCGACCGTGGCGCCAGGTATGAGGTCTGCATAGTTCTGTGGGGGTAGAGAACAACCTAGGATCAGAGGAGGAACGCTTAGGCCAGCGTATCTGTCGCAACCACCCCCCCCAGGAGGAACAGAGGAACAACGGGAAGACAGAAAACCTGTTCTGACTCGTCACACGGGAGTGCTTACTGAATCAAATATGCTAACCTCACTGATACACAGAGACAGAGTTCCCCACAGTCGCTTCTCTATCTTTCACCCACATGGGGGTTTTGTTTTCTCTGCGTGAATGTCACCTGACAGATGAAGGAACTGAGCTCACCTCGTAGTTGTGTTTCTGCTTCTCCGTCACGGCAAAGATGAGGAGGATGTTGTTCTCCACCAGCTTGTCAATCAGCTGGCCGAGGGTTGGGTATTCCTGGAACAAACAAGACAACAGTAACACATACTGCAGTGATGCTAACAATCTAATATGTACAGCCTTGTTTTACAAGCATCACACAGAGAGCTTCACATACGTCCTGCACCTAAACCAACTCAAACCCTCGAGCCATCTCTCCAACGCTTAAAAAACAAACAGACAAACGCTGTGACTCCGGGAGCCTCCTCACCAGAGAGTCGGACATGGAATACTCGTTGTTGCTGTCCAGGTGGCATGCCCCGTCGTTGGGTATCACGATGCCCGCCATCCTGCTGTCCATGCCGATGTGAGAGTCTGCGTCGCTGGCAAACACCAACAAACGCATGGAGTTGTTCCTCCAGCCAATCTTCTCCTGCCCAGACAAACACACCGGAGCTGTGGGGTCTGCAGAAAGCTGGCTGACATGGGCTCACTCACCTGGACCCTGACCACTGAAACATTGTTAGAACTGAAACACTTCTGATCCTTGATCTTCTGCTGTACCTTCCATAGGCCTACTTTGAACACTATCGCTTTGGATAAAAGCGTTTTGCTGAATGAATAAAAGTGTTTTGCCGAATGAATAGAAGTGTAATGTTGTGTAGATGAGTGCAGTGGAAACGACAGCTCACCCCACACACTGCCACCTGCATGATGGCGTCGAAGCCACACTCGGGCACATCGATGTTGGCGGACACGCGCTGCTTGGTGATGATCTGGTTGAACTTCTCTGTGCTGCTGGTCAGAGGCAACACGTGCTTGTAGCCAAACGTTGGCAAGCAGCTATTATCCACGCCCCTGGGAAACACCGGAGAGGAGCATTCAGTATCATGTCATAATAATGATCATGTGTTCATTTAGCAGATGGTTTCATCCAAAGCGATGTCACACAAGTGGGTTGTCACCATATGGTGGTTAATTATGTTGGTGTATATGCTGGTTATCACTTCACTATATGCCACACTCTTCAACACACGTTTTTATGCATGTGTATCACTTTATAACGCTGCAAAATAACACATTTCCACGATATAATTGACTGAGAACAGGACCCGCAGGTCTACTTGGGGCAGATATAGCTCAGCATTTTATAACAAATCAAGAAATTGCAGGTTCAAATCCCCTCCCTCAGTCCCTTTTCATGATCAAATCGTATGTCATCTGCTAGATGAGAACACTGCTGTTGTTTCTGTTATCAGTAACCGGTTCGTGTAGTGTTTGCCTCTTTATGTAAAGTGCTCTCCCAGGAAGTGGGGACTTCCACCAGGAGGATGTGGTGTGAAGAAGCTCCAGTTCCCTCATCTTCCTCTGAACATATCCTCCCCAGGAGGGAGGGAGGGAGGGAGGGAGGGAGGGAGGGAGGGAGGGAGGGAGGGAGGGAGGGAGGGAGGGAGGGAGGGAGGGAGGGAGGGAGGGAGGGAGGGAGGGAGGGAGGGAGAAAGGCGCTATGTCAACAAAGGTTATTACTAATATCATTGTTATTATTCCTGCTACCAGCACGGGTTGGCTAGCTCCTCTGGGGTTATCTTGATGAACGGCAGGACCGGTTTCTCCACGAAGGAGCCGAAGCCCAGGCGGAACTTGCTGGTGAGCTTGGCCATCTCTCGGGACAGCGAGGAGCCCAGGTCCTTGATAGTCTCCAGGTCGTCGATCATGGAGGCGGAGAGATCCATCAGGTAGTAGATGTCCACAGGGTAGTCCTCTGTCTGACGCACTCGCACCTGGAAGGTCAGCTCACTGCCTGTCCAAAATGATCCAAGTTAACGCCTGACTAAAAACGCAGGAAAACACATAAGCTTATGACTGTTGTAATTTTTAAGAATGGTGATATGGACACTACAATCTAACTCCTTGACAAACTTCCATATCGCTATCAAAAAGTTCAAATCAACTTTACAAGGCCTTTACGCAGGTACCCCGGTTCAAATCTGGCTTGGGCCATTCCCTGCATATCTTCCCCCTCGCTTTCTCCCTGCATTCCTTTCTGTCTCTCTGCCACCTCACAGAAAATACAGCTTTAAAAAAGGCCCAAAATGATCATGATAAGGAGTACCAGGTCTGAGTTTGAGGGCCATCTTCTGAGGGGAGATGTGGGTGTGGTTGAGGTTCTCTCCAGATCTCCCCAGTGGGATCTCTTGAAGAACCTCGACACTGGTGACCGGAAACTCGAGCCGTTCCGGCGTGCACCCCCTCTGGAGCAGGACGTCCGGCGTGTCACAGCGCTCGCTGACCAGGTACGAGTCCGTGAAATTCTGAGAGGTTTCAAAAGACAACACGACAACAATCTTTAACCTCTTGACCGCACCCTGACACAGCGCTGATGGGATCAACATGGCTCAGTGTTTGTAAAGTAGTCACTTAGCAGATGTTTACATTGAAGCAAGGTACGCAGGGGGATTTGAACCTGCGCTGAGCAGTCAAATGCTCAACCACTGAGCTATACCCATCCCCATGCTCTACCACTGAGCTATACCCATCCCCATGCTCTACCACTGAGCTATATCCATCCCCATGTTCTACCACTGAGCTATACCCATCCCCATGCTCTACCACTGAGCTATACCCATCCCCATGTTCTACCACTGAGCTATACCCATCCCCATGTTGTACCACTGAGCTATACCCATCCCCATGCTCTACCACTGAGCTATACCCATCCCCATGCTCTACCACTGAGCTATACCCATCCCCATGCTCTACCACTGAGCTATACCCATCTCCATGCTCTACCACTGAGCTATACCCATCCCCATGTTCTACCACTGAGCTATACCCATCCCCATGCTCTACCACTGAGCTATACCCATCCCCATGTTCTACCACTGAGCTATACCCATCCCCATGCTCTACCACTGAGCTATACCCATCCCCATGTTCTACCACTGAGCTATACCCATCCCCATGCTCTACCACTGAGCTATACCCATCCCCATGCTCTACTACTGAGCTATACCCATCTCCATGCTCTACCACTGAGCTATACCCATCCCCATGCTCTACTAGGTAGGGAGTCAGGTGGCTGAACAGGTTCGATTCCCGGCCGTGCAAAATGACGTTGTGTCCTTGGGCAAGGCACTTCACCCTACTTGCCTTGGGGAGAATGTCCCTGTACTTACTGGAAGTCGCTCTGGATAAGAGAGTTTGCTAAATGAGTAAATGTAAATGTACTACTGAGCTATACCCATCCCTATACTGAGCTATACCTTTCCCTAGTGAGTTCCACCCATCCCTTAGCTACACTCACCCCCGGGATACACCCACCCCTGAGCTGAGCTATACCCCCCGTACAGCTGCCTGCTGCCCTGCCGGGGGTGGCTTACCTCCTGGGAGCACCAAGCACAGAGGGGCCCCAGCTGGAGGCAGGCGTCACAGGACGCCGCGCTGCCCGGGGAACATGCTCCTGCAGGGAGCAACATGGAAGTGGTCACAGCGTGGTTAGCTAGTCTCACTGCGCTGGGCTCTCCCACGGCTGCACTTAACAAGCCGGCGCTCGCTGAGTCAGGAAAGGACTGACTATCACTGATCATCTCTCTGATGTGGCGAGAGAGAGTCCCGGATAATATTTGACTTGTTTGTGTTACCAGAGAACTGTAAATCATATTCTGTGCGGGATTTTGGTAAGTAGGCTATTTACAGTAATGATTTACTACTGCTTCTTAGTAAGTTTTAGATGTAATAGATGTTATGCACTATGAAATACATGTTATCATTAAAGGGGAAAACTGAAAGGCTATATGCAGAATAAGTGATTAACTGTGACCTTCAACAGATAAGTATCTTATTGGAGAGAAAGTATGTAGGGCACGATCCATTATAGACTCACCCTCCACGTTGTTGATCCAATACTGAAGAATTAGACTGAGTAGTACAAGCCCCATTAGTCCTCGCGGTTACTGCTGCAATGTGAGAGATCAAAACAATTGTTTACATTGAAAATCCTTAATTAATATTTAACAGAGTAAAGTTTCAAGCAGCATTTTCGGGCGCACCGGCGACAGTAACCACCTGTAGGTAAACGTTGTTCAGAACGTTGTCTTCTTTGCTCAGGCATTCTTACCTGCCCAACCTTTTATGTTCACTTCCGTACAGGTGAGAATTTAGACGGAGAGGGAATACACGAGCAAATCGCAAAGGCGGGAGGAGAGGAACAACGAGTAAAGTGAACCGCATTTATTCATCGGATAATATGAATTGTATACTTGTATATTTGATGCTGAAAAGTATGCTATAGATTTGGAAACAATTTAGTACATTAACCCCTGACGTTGCTACTATAGTAGTCGGATTAAAATAACATTTAAAAAAGCTTTATAAACTATTTTTCCACGTAGCCTACTGATACTTACTGAAGGCCTAGGCCAGATAAGGTAGTTTGAGACTTTGAACAACCGGATGTATGAAAAATCATCAGTCATTTAGAATTCTAATCCCGGGTTAATGTTAAACTTCAGATTGTGGTTCATGTAGCCTACTCCAAAACTAGGCTATATTCTTCTTCTACTGTAGCGTGAACCTTTTATTTTGCTTTGCCCTTGGACTATAAATCAGAACATGTTCACACTGTTCTCGATAAAGAATGTTGTAACGGATGGCAAGAAAGTATCGTATTCTATTGTGTGAGATTTAAAAAAATAATTTTGCAGTAGGCACGTGGCAGTATCCGCTCTATTATCCTACAGATCACTGCCATTAGTAAATAAGATATGTTATCATCAGTGGACAAAATACGTGCCATATTAAGTGGCAGTAAACTGGATATTTACTTTACGAATTTGATTATCTGTTGTTCTAGTCGAGTAAAGTAGCTTTGCATAAGTATTTTGATGCGGATCAAAGCGATGTAACCAGTTCTGTTGCGCGTGATATTCTGCTGCTCAGGCAGACCACACCATGAGTCAATATGACTACAGGACCCAGACATGCCAACTAAAGAGCTGTTAATATTTTACATTTGCACAAAAGAAAAGGCCATTGTCATACTAAAGGGATTATTTCAGTTTGATGATTAACACGTGGATGGGAAATACACTTTGAACAGGTTGTGTTGCAAAGGGTGTGCGTTTCTCTGCGAGTGTGTATGTGTTCATCTATGCATATTATCTGTGAATCATTGTGGAGTGCGTGTGGAATCATTGTGGGGTGTGTGTGTGTGTGTGAGTGTAGGGGAGTGTGTGTGGAAGGCATGCGTAGGTGGTGAACCACTGACAGCTGCAATACAGATTTCTCCTCTTGTCCAGCGCTAGCGGTGTCTAATGCAACACCACACCCTCTATCTCAGTAAGCCCCATCTGTTACCCTGCACCCCTCTCGTATCCCCCTCTCCTCCCACCCCCCCTGCCTTTTATTCCATACATACTTACTGCGGTGGTCTCTTCTATTGCCTTCTTTACTAGGATTTTCTCCCCAATATATTTCTCTTTCTCACTCCTCCCTTATCATTTAGACCTGTTATCTTATCTCCCATCTCCTCCTCTCCTTTCCCATCTCCTCCCCTCTCTCTCGTCAGTTGTTCCTGGACCCGTCACCTCTGAGCCAGAGATACTCCTTTCCCACCAGTCCTTTCCTACGTGTGTCAGGTCATGTCTCCACACACGCCAGGAAGCTCAGGTGAGACAGATCCTCCCTGACAGAGCCTCAGGGTCACATGAGAGAAGGAAAGCAAATATCCCCAAAACACAATGACACTGGACACGACCAGGCATGGAATCAGTCACCTAAACAACAGTTCAATCCCAGATTCTCAATCTCCAGATTCAGTTTCCCAGTGTGTTCTCCTCACTGGGTGACGGTTGCAAGGTGGGCTGTGGGAGGGGGGGGGGGGGGTGTAGGAAGAGGACTCACCTGTAGGGGGTTTCCTCTGCTACCATGCTGTCCCCGTGGAGACGAGATTCCTTGTCGCCGGGTAGAAAACGAACGGGCAAACCCGTGTGAACAAACAGAGGCGCTCACGGAGGCGTCCAGGCCAGAGGAACTGTCACCCTGCAGGGACGGAACTCTTTATGAGGCACGACACCGGCCTCTACTGCCCATGCCCACTGGCTGCTGTGTGTGACATGTATAAGCTTGTCTGTGTGTGTGTGTGTAGGGGGCAGGGAGGCTGTGGGGCAGATGAATGACGGTAACAACTGCTGGGCTAAATAACAGCCGCCTTCATTAGAAAGAGACGGCCAGAGACCTGGACTGACAGGCCCAATGTGCTGCAGTGGCACTCTGCTCCTGCTTGGCCTCACAGGCGTTTCAGAGTGTGTGTGTGTGTGTGACTGGGGAAGTGTATGGATGTGCAGGTTGTTTCTGCTGACTGTGTGTGTGTGTTTACTCAAGCATGGTGAGTTAATTGTCTCCAGAGGAGAGGAGTTAGTTGAAGAAAGAAGGGACATTATTACTCTGCCTGCCTTCCCAATAGCGGTATGACTGGAATGTGTGAGTATTTGTTTGCATTCACGTGTATAAGACTTTGAGTGTGTGTGTGTGTGAGAGTGTGTGTGTGTGTGTGAGAGTGTGTGTGTGTGAGAGTGTGTGTGTGTGTGTGAGAGTGTGTGTGTGTGTGTGAGTGTGTGTGTGTGAGAGTGTGTGTGTGTGTGTGTGTGTGAGAGAGAAAAGAGACCAATGGCCAATGTACAGAAACACACAGATTCTTTCCAATACAATGATGGCAGGTGAGTCTACATCATGTAGACTACATGACAAATGACAATTGAATATTTATATTATTTTTAATTACAGAATACCACAGCAGAAGACGAGGTTATTACGCTTAGTTCCAAAGTTAACCCTTCTCCACATTTACACACCCAAACTGACCTTGACCCCGCTACGGGGAATAATACCATGTGTCTCTTCAGCTGTGGAGAATTAGAGAGAGAAAGAGAGAGAAGCGGGGGGGGGGGGGGGGGGGGGGGTTTAAAGAAGTTGATATCTATGGTTGTTTGACTGGCATTACTGTCTGCCGGGGGTGGAGTGTAGGGTAGTGGGGGGTAAATTTGCACCCCGGATCTTTTTGATCCGTGATACCGGTTGGAGATGGTGCCTCAGAGTCTCTCGCGTCAGCCGCACTAAGCTACCGGCTTAGAAGGACGATCCATTAAGACTGACACTTCAAAGGATATAGTACTACGTGATCCCCCGGTGAAAAAAAGTGTCCAAAAATAATGCTGGTTACATTTGCGGTGAAGGGATTAAAAATCCCCAAATCACTCGTTCTGGACCGAGTTGCTGACCTGGAACGTGGATCGTAGTAAATGTTTTAGCAATATGAGGTCGAACGCAATGTGTTTGAACGTCGTCGTCACTTCACAGTAACTACACAGCCCCCTCTGCTGTTGTAATGTAAGCAGTACACCAATCAAATCATACAAAAAAAATTGTTGTAATGGAAAACTTTTATTTTGAGGCTTTAATGAAGGAAATCACAAGAAGACTGGTAGTTCTGAGTGACATGGAAAACAATGACTGTAACAAATCGTTACAGAGAGAAACAAAAATACTAAGTTTTTTTTTTACACTGGTTATATCACCAGCAAATGTTCCTGACATACAAAACACACAATAGAAAAACGACTCTTGATTTTCTAGGTTTCTATTTCCGTAGTTTATTTAATTGTTTTCTTTTTTCACCCAGCCTATCGAAAGAGAAAAAGCTTTTTGCGTTGTCATCCTTACTACCAGCATCTAACACAGAATGGCACTTGGTTCAGACATTGCTAGCTAGCTTATCAACCGCATTAACGCAGTGAAAGCAATCCAAACTTCCATTGTTGGGTTCCAAGCAATGGTATACCAATAAAAAGCGAATAAAATGGTTTGTATCCCGCTTAAATCCTGTCGTTATGCCGTTAGCATTCCTCATTTATTGCACGTGACTCGGCAACTACTGCTGGAATCAGTTTGCTTTTTAACTCACCAGAAAACAATTTTACACTCCCCTTGTAAAAAAATAAAGATACTAAAAACGGTGAATAGAACGAGAAGGTGAAGCGCTGTGTTTTAAAAAGGACAAAGGAAGAAATTGAAGTCAGAAAAGATGTATCTTAATTGGCCAGCTCCTGAGCTCTGCTCCCATTCCGCTCAGACAAGGCGGGCTAGTCCTGCGAACCCTGGCCTTCCAGCCGAGATCAAACTGAGGTAGATATTCGGCCAAACTGACCGCCAGAGCAAACGTCTTTTGAAAGACTCAGTATTAATATATTTTTTTGTAACGAATTATAATTTCATGTGTGACTAAAGCTTTTAGTTAACATTACCTCTCAAAAAGATATATAAAAAAAGATAAAAGATATTGCCACGATGTAGCTAATCTCATTCATTTCAAGTTTGCATGTATGGATGTGTTTGGATATCAAATTGTCTTGTGGCCGTGTTTGTTAGTGTAGAACAGACTGGGTTGCGCCTACATCCTTGATCGTGCCAAAAATTAAAGTAAATTAATTTGGACTAATACAAATATTCCAACCCTAGGTAGGCCTACTTTGTGAGTGAGTTTCTGAATGGTTAATGTGACACAAAAGAAGGCACATTTTCCAACCTATCATCCATTTGGAAAAATGTCAGCATTTATCACATATTTATCCTCCTACGTTTGATTTTCACTAAAGCCTACAGGCCTACTTCAAAGGACACCTGAAAGACCATATTGAAACCAGTAACACCTCACCTAATAAACACTCTTTGCAAGCAAAATGTTTCATATATCTCACTAATAAACTACCTATAAAATCACTGAAGCCTTGGAGAGAAAAGAATCAGGTTCATGCATTTAGAACATCACATCACACAGTGGGCGTACCACATCCACTTGAGAATCCCAGGTAGAAAATAAACAGTTTTTTTTTGTTTTTTTGTTATCAAAATAAAAAATAATATTCCTGTCTCTTTTTTTAATGGGAATAATAACCGTTTTTTTTTTTTTTTGTCCATTTACACATTTGTCAGTCTCCTTCCTAGACGTTCTACATAATTCCAGCACGCACAGATGTTTGGTTGAAGCTGTCCGAAGACTTCCTGGGTCTGGTCCAATCAGAGGAGTCTGAAACCGTTCATGGTCGTACAACCTTCAGCACTGCACCAAGGTCATCTGCCACGGTCAACACACCAACAAGATTAACACCACACACACGACCATGCTACAACCATCATCACGGTCATCAGCACTGGTTACAGCAATGTTGCCACTGGGTCAAAGCCCTCAATAACAGGTAGGGTAGGTAATGTTGCTGTGAAGCACTTTTTGTCATATTTGCTTAAATAAACGACACATCTTGTTTTGGACACAACAATAGCAACCGATACATCTAAAAGCTTGACAGTAAAGTGAAATCAATACGATATCTGTGGGCGTCACAGGAATGTGATAAACACGACAAATCTTTAATGTCAGACCGGCACTAATGATTGGACGGCATTCGGACCGAATGCAATGATTGGACAGGCTACTTGTCTGTCTACCTCCCGGCTGTAGTCAGGCGTTCATGTGTTTTGGAGGAGTGGCTTTGAAGGGAGGGGGTGGGATATTTTGGTTTGAATTCCTCTGAACTCAAGCCAAAATGGATAATGTCACAAAACATACCTACCCTGCCTTTAATTCTTTTTTTCCATTAATCGTTTGAGTGATTGAGTCGACGTCACCCTACTGGATGTTGAATGCTGATTCATTCAAACGGAACTGAACTTGTACCTTACTTTTACTTGCTTTGTTGGCTGTAGGGAGAGGAGTTATTGGATGAGTCCACTTGCTGTTGTGATGCGCTGTCCTGGGGAGGGAACAGTTGAATGTTAGTTACCACCACCACGGGCCGTGACAGACAGTGTCTTGTGGAAAGAGAGGTGTTTCCTTACGGTTGTCTGTATGTGTTGGTAATGCGGGACATAGCCACCATGAACAGCAGCGTTGGCAGAAATGTACTGAAGCAAAGAGAGAATCAGACGTTCGTTTATTCAAGGCCTATCGTCAGAATATTGTAATCGTTCATAAGGTATAGGTATATAAAAAAACTATCTGCCGACCTCCTGTTTTCAAGTACGATCCCTTAATCTCTGTTTACAATCTTTCTCAAGAATATGATCTCATTTGATTTATATATAGAGCACATGTATTTCCCAGAATGCTCCTCACCGCCCCGCTGCCACCCAATGAGAGATGACCCATCTGCTGAGTCATCATGGCTGCCGGCTGCATGGTCATGGAGTGGTCAACAGAGGGAGACATCACAGCTGTCTGAGAGAGAAAGAGAACGATAGGGAGGGAAAGAGAGAGACAGAAAGGAAGAGAGAAAGGAAGAGGGAGGGAGAGAAATTGAAGGAAAGAGAGGGAAGGAGAGAGAGAAAGAAAGGAAGGGAGTGAGAAGTATAGAAGGAAGGAGAGAGAGGAAGTTATTTTAGAGTCAAGCAGACGCCTTCACAAATGTTCTTTTAATGATGGCCGATTTTCTGGGTCAGACTCAACGGTGGATTTAAAGCTCAGCATATTCATGAAGATTTGCAAAGAGAAATGCGAAGTGGGGTGTGGTTGGTTTTAAATTTGTTTAACCATTTTTTTTGTCCCTCGCTCACACAAGCCAAGCTTAATAGGAGGTTTTCCCTATAAAGAAAAAGCCCTTGAGGGAATGTACCATTTCCAAGTATGAAGAAAAGAGGGAGGGAGGGGGTTCTGTGGATACAACATAGACACTTGTTCTACTGCAAACCATCTGTTAGCAGGAGATGCTAGTGGCCTCAGTCATGAGACCACGTCTGCTGCTGGCATTTCCTGTTGGCTGCTGGGAGCTGAAGGCCAGACAGACCAGGAGACTCTGCTGAACGACAGGCTACTGACTCAGGTGAAATTCAACTCACATTGTTCACAGCTAATAGGAGAGGAGAGAGGAGGAGGGGGGAGGGGAGGAGGAGAAAAGGGGAGGAGAAGAGGAGGGGAGAGGAGAAGGGGAGAATCTCCTTGTTTTGTTCTTCCACAACAGCACCACCACAAAAAGAAACAATAGGAAAGAGATCTCAGACTAAACCATTTGTGTTTTTTTCCATCCCTAAATAAACATCAGATCAATTTTCACCCTGTGGAAAACGTGATTCCTGGAACTGAACTCCGCTAGCTTCTTCTCTCTTCCCACATTGGTTTAGGGTTGTACAGCCAAGTCAGAAGCCAAGACCTGATTAAAGTAACATGCTGTGTTTTTCTACCGGCCGCTGTGTTGACTGCCGGACATTTGCCCTTCTCACCAAATACAGTGATGACACGAGTGGGAAAAGACGATTCTCTTACCGGGTGCTGCATTATATAAGGCTGGTGCTGCATCCAAGAATGATTCTGGACCTGATATACCAAGGAGAGAGAGAGAACGAGAGAGAGAGAGAGAGGAAGGGTGAGAAAGGGGGGAAGATGGTGGAGGAAGGAGGGGGGTGATTACAGGGGAAAAAAAGGTTGGCGAATAAAAGGGGAGGGGCAGAGGAGAAGGAGGGAGAGGTGGGACAAAGGGAGGTAACAACAGTTAAACCCTGTGACAGATGTACACTGTCTGCTCAGCTAAGCATATTAACAGAACACTGAGTCTGGTTCCATGTGGTCACGGAAGGTTCTGGAAGCAGCAGAAAACCACGGTACCTGATAGGAGGAGACTGGAGACATGTAAGGAGACATGGTGGTCTGGGCGATCATCCTATTTGTCAGGGCGTAGGGGGACGGATAAAACCTGGGTGAAGGAATTCATCCAGATATCAAAACATCTGCTCTGGTAGACACATCCAAGCACTTCTGAATACAGTTGAAAAGTATTCGAATCACAACAATTTTGACAGGTTCAAATTTGAAAAATTCGCTGTATCCGCAAATTTAAAAAAAATGACCGTAACCCTAGATTGGGGTAGGTAGCAATTTCCCCATTACGATTATATCTTGAGACCCCTTCATCCCCCCCAGCCCTGGAACTCACCCGTTCTGCATGGCGGCTGAAGGGTCGTAGGTGAGAGTCACCCCACCCTGGAGGAGACACACAACACACAACCACGTTCACCACCAGCACCCAGCTCTGAGCACACACTCACTTATAATACATTATTCCTTTTATCTTCTTAATTCAAATTCATTTCAGAGGTTGTATGTTGTAATGCTCTTGTTGCTGTTTGAGAGTTGCCAAACTAAATGTTGTTGTATTGTATACAGACAATAAGGCATCTACCTTACTGTCACGTTAGGATACCTCAACACCGCAAACCATCAGAATAATTATGTGTTGATTTAGCAGATGTTTTTATTCAAAGCAACGTAAAGGGGGTGTGTTCGGACCTGCAGCCTTTACAGTCTAAAGCACTACCACTGAGCTTTATTCTCATTCAAGGATCTACACTTGTAGCGGTTGAAATGTGACGTGGTAACAGTAGTCAAGGATCTACACTTGTAGCGGTTGACGTGGTAACAGTAGTCAAGGATCTACACTTGTAGCGGTTGACGTGGTAACAGTAGTCAAGGCTTCTCACCAGCCGCAGGTCGCCCTCCCTGGTCCAGGTGCGCCCGCTGGGGATGAAGGGGCTGTGGCTACTCCTCTTCCTCTGACCGTCTGCAAACTTCACCAGCAGAGGCTCAGAGGGAGCTGTGGAGGGACACCATCATCATCACCCTCATCCTCACAATCTTCATCACCCTCATCACCACCACCACTACTATCACCATCATCATCCTCACAATCTTCATCACCCTCATCATCAGCACCATCCCTCACGATCACCACCACCATTACTATCACCATCATTATCACCCTCATCATCATCATATTTTTATTATGATGATTATCATTATGGTCATAACAACAATCATTCATAAAAATTAAATAACCAACATGTGTCTAGATATTCACCAACATGTATGTCTAGATATTTACCCAGAGTTCCAGGAGCAGTCTTGATGAACTTCCCGTTGAAGTGAGAAATCACTGCGTTACACTTGTCAGTGGATTCCATCCTGGGAGAGAGACCAAGGAAACTTAGTTCACACAGGAAAGACAGATCGCCCTTTGATCGCTGTCCCACTGCCGGTAGAACGACAGGCAAGTAGCCAGTCCAATCATTGCATTTAGCCAAAACGCAACGACTGCTCGTGTTCATCACTGTCCTGAGACGCAGATATCGGATTTATTTGATTTCCCTGTCAAACCTCTAGATTTATGGACCAATATCAGGAAGTTCATGTCAGAAAATGCGCCCAAAGTTTCTTCTCAAAAAACGTGACCTATCCTAGCTTTGCGTGGCGTGGCTCTCGGGAGCGCTGGCTCACCTGGCGAAGCCCACCCCTCGGCTGGCCCCGCTGAAGTCCCTGAGGACGCGCGTGGAGACCACCTGGCCCAGAGGACGCAGCAGGGACTCCAGCTCGGCCTCATCCACACACACAGGCAGGTTGGAGATGTACAGGTTGGTGAGGTCCTGCTCCTGTTGCTAGGGGTAGAGAGAGCAGGTTCACATATACACACACACACAGACACATGCTCACAAACAGACAATCACACACACACACACATACAGACACAGACAATCACACTGACAGAAAAACACATCATAGCATCACAGCTTCGTTCAGCCCCTGACAGTGGGGCAGGCCTGCTCTGGCTAAGGCTCTCCAGGAGCTGGCTGTGTCGTGTTTCCAGAGCGGCCGGTAGGACGCCTCACCCTCCAATCCACTACAGTTTCTCCCTGAGTAACTCACACCTACTGACTTCACATCGGATTGTTCTGAGGCTTCCCAGCCCAGCCAGCCTGGAGGCATACGGAGCTGCGGAGCTGCAGAGCTGCAGCTGTACACGGCCTGTGTTCTGCTAGCCTCTGCAGAAACACAGGAGACAAACACGGCATGCTAGGTCCCTCTGGGGGAAGGGCCTTTATCAATGAACTCCCTGCTCTGCATTTAAACACAGGAAGAGAGAGGCAGGGACCAGGGGAAATGCGCTGACTGGGAGAAATTCCACTTTTCACCAAGGAGAACTCTCCAAATGTCATCTGGTCGGAGCAGAATAGCCAACCCTTCGCTCTGATTAAGGAATCGAGCGAAACAACTTAGCCATACGACCTCTAGTCAAACTGTGAAGGGTTAGCATACAGAATGCTAACTGGGTGTGGCTAGGTTATATAATCACAGCACCGTGTTTAACTGCTTAGCTTAATTATCATGAATGCTAACAGCTAATACTGAGTGGTAAGCTATGAAATGCAGCTTTGGTGGGTGAGATTTTGGGAGACGGGTGAGAGAGAGGCGCCGGCCGTGTGACGGGCTGGTGATCTGGCAGTGAGGGAGGACATTTAGTTTCGGCAGCAAACATGAGATCACGAGCAGAGCAGATAGGCATCCAGGGTCATGTGACCACCATGCTGTCACGCATGTCGCCAGCTAACACAGACACACTCAGAGACAGATGCTGACCAGACACACACGTGCACAAGACAGACACACAGATAGACGTGGATGAGACACAGACGGTTAGACAGACAAGCAGACAGACCGACAGGCAGACAGATAAACAGACAGGCAGGCAGGCTAGAACTAATTCCTCACCTTAGCCATCTGGGCTTGTATCCCGCTGGTTTTCAGGGCATGAACTGCTTTCAGGGCGGCCGCCGGGCTTTCGAAGTCTACAAACCCGTAACCTGCCATTCAGGAGAACAGGCTTCAGCACACCATCGCATTACATTACCTTTAGAACTCTTTCCTGCCACTCAGCATGTTCCTGACACCCAATCCAGGTACAAACACACTGACCTTTACATTTATTTGTTGTCTTATCGAGGATTGCCTTAGCGGACACGATCTTCCCGTATCTGTGAATACAAAAACGACGACGGAAAACTTACAACCTGTGTTCCTTGTTCAGTTTCATGGTGTTTGAAATGAGCCTTTGTCTTTAGTGCACCTCGTCCACTAGTCTTGGCCTCTGCAGTACAGCTGCACACCAGCCAGCCCAGGGCCCAGGAGACACAGAGACTGGTACCAAAACAATATACCTAGCAACAGATAGCTAGCATGCTATCCCTCTGTGTGTTACTGTACGGAGGGGGATGGGAAACACTGACTGCAGATCCAGAGGTTGCAGGCTCATCGAACAATATCTCTTTGTACGTTTCTTTGAATTTACAAAAGCGACGGCTGGATGAATACATTACTATTATCATCATTATTAGTGCATCATTTCTACGCTACTTTAAACTTAGTCCAAACCCAAACTGTCCACTAAACAGCCATGTTGAAGCTAGCTCCTGTCCAGCACATTTAGCAGAAGGGATATTTTTAGGACATGCATCATGCTATCTCCATTTGAGCCGTATTGCAAAAGAAAGAGTCTTTCATTTCTGCTTTCTACTGAGCACCACTGGGAACAAAACACGAGCAAAACAAAAACAGCTGCTGTTGCCGCTGGTAACATGGTTGAATGCCTCCCTCCATATGCTAGTAATCCAGAAGGGCCACATGAAGGGGGATAACCACCTAAACATGGCAACCGCTGAACCAGAGAGGGTTATGGGAGAGACAGATAACATTTGATAGCTGTCTCATAACAGTGTAAATGCTGCAGGGTTCTGATCTCAGCTGCTGACATATCATCATGGTATTTGTATAAAAAGCACAGTAAGTTCTTTGCTCCCTAGACTGTGTTTTTGTTCTGTGCGTATGTTTCTGTGTGTGTGCTTGCATGTGTGTGTCTACGTGTGTTTCTGTGTGTGTGTCTGATGCCTAGGTGTGTGTGTGCTTGCATGTATGTGTTTCTGTGTGTGTAGGGGGTGCCTTGGTGGTCTGTGTATATATGGTTGTGTGTGTGTGTGTATATATGGTTGTGTGTGTGTGTGTGTGTATATATGGTTGTGTGTGTGTGTGTGTGTATATATGGTTGTGTGTGTGTGTATATGGTTGTGTGTGTGTGTGTATATGGTTGTGTGTGGGTGTGTGTGTGTATATGGTTGTGTGTGTGTGTATATGGTTGTGTGTGTGTGTGTATATATGGTTGTGTGTGTGTGTGTATATGGTTGTGTGTGTGTGTGTATATATGGTTGTGTGTGTGTGTGTATATATGGTTGTGTGTGTGTGTGTGTGTATATGGTTGTGTGTGTGTATATGGTTGTGTGTGTGTGTATATATGGTTGTGTGTGTGTATATGGTTGTGTGTGTGTGTGTACTCACTGCTGGCAGAGCTTGACCAGGTCCAGATCAGTGGTGGCAGGGGGCAGACCACGTATGTAGAGGTTGGTCTTGCTGAGCTGATCCCAGCCGGTGGTGCTGCTGTTACTGCTGCTCACTGTACTGGGGCTTCCTGGGGCCATGGGGTACGACTGTGCACACGCACACACACACAAATAATTCACAAATAATGTCATCTCACACCCACAAACTAATGTGGGTCAGCTCAACCCACACTCACACACACAGACCCACACACTTCAACCCACGCTGACAGTTTTGTTAACAACCATCCTGAACAATATCAAGAGTATTTTCATGGTACTAAAAGGTTTTGGGTTATTATTCTTGATAATAATCAAAATCATAATGATGCCTTTCATCAACAGTGAGCTCTTCATTGTCGAGGCGTTCTAAATACATAGTGGCAAATAAAGAAACACATCAATATAAACAAAGAAAATTATAAATAACATTTTAGAAAGGACAGCTAGACAACACTCTTGATCTCAACAATTTAAGACAGGAATGAGCCTCTCAACTGGGGGGAGATGAACCAGGAATGAGCCTCTCAACTGGGGGGAGATGAACCAGGAATGAGCCTCTCAACTGGGGGGAGATGAACCAGGAATGAGCCTCTCAACTGGGGGGAGATGAACCAGGAATGAGCCTCTCAACTGGGGGGAGATGAACCAGGAATGAGCCTCTCAACTGGGGGGAGATGAACCAGGAATGAGCCTCTCAACTGGGGGGAGATGAACCAGCGGCCGCTCACTGGGACAGCACCGATCACTCGCACCCAACACCTGATGTCCCCAAAACACAAGGACGAGAGTGCTTCTGTGCTGTGTCTCCCAAACACCACAGCCACCACAGCCGTGTCACACAAGGAACCAACAGCCACATGCTCAACTATCTCTGCCAAACCCAGTTCCTCCTCTACAAAACATTTCCTTCCTCTTACTCATTCATGAAAATAACTCCTGCCCAAGTAGCCTGCTGGGCCCGCGTCAGGGCTGCGGTCATATGTCATCTGTGATTGGCTGGCGGCTGTTCTCCAGCACAAAGGGAGTGTGTCCCAGGGTAGGAAAGAACGAAACTACCAGAGGAGAAACCAAACACATACCGAGCTCGAGCAAAGAGAAACCGTTTAACGTTTGGTCAGGGGAGATGAGAAGTTGACTACACTTGAGTTCTTACCAACCTCTGATACAACCGCACAATTAGTAAGAGTAACTGACGACAACTAGACAGAAAACTGTGTAATCCACTGTGAACGACACGGTTGGAACTCCATGTATACATGTGGACACATCTAAGACACTTGATCTGAACCAACTAACACCACAAATGAACCTCAGATGAACCACCGCCTCTACCGAAGCTAAGCAGAGCCTTATGATAGGGTTACTCATTACACAAGGCCTTTTACCAGACCAGCTGCATGGTTTCATCTTTCCGCTTACTAAGTCACTGAACCACCGACTCCAGGATCAGGTGAGATCACCCATGAGGGCCAGGAGACTGTCCACAGAACACACAACAGCCCCCCCTCCTTGTTAACACATACAAACCTGACAGGACACGCAGGAAAAAAGCACCTGCATTAATATTAACACCCGAGAAGGCATCATTAAGGATGCATGAATGCTTGCATGCGTGTTCAGTCCAGAACACTGAAACGCATTGGCAGATACACGAGCGTAGACTGTGCACTCAGGTGATGTGGCAAGAAGAAGAAACCTGAAGCCAATGTCCTGTTTAAAAGCAGGATAATGTCCTGTTTAAAAGCAGGATATTGTGCTGTCCGTTCTACATCAAATTACAGTAACTGGTTAAGCGAATGAATTGTAATCGTGTCCGGAAGTCCCATTATAGCTCACACGAAGATAGAAATGTATCCGTGGTCGTAAGGGAGTAATACGTGCTGGATGTTATCCTTTAATGATCAACAAAACAAACTGTACACTTGTCCCAAATGGACCATTTCTCCCTCTCCCTCTCTAGTGTCCTCCTCTCACCCTCCTACCCCCCTCGTTTTCCTACACCCCTCTCCCTCCCGCCGCTGAATAGGTGCATAATTCCCACATCTGTCACCTTAAATTGGTAGGAAAAAACCATAACGGTCACAAAAGCACGGTTCATAGCTATATTCAGTATAGATACATGTATATTCAGTTCATGGCTGAATGTTTTGTGTTGTCGTTATAGTGAATGCCTGTCTTGTCTCCTTGGAAAAGGCACCGGATAGTGCTATGCGCACACAGCTTTTGGCCTACCTGCTTGCGATAAGCGGTCTTCAATGGGTTGGCAGTATTAGCAAAAATCATCCTGAATATTCTTGTTGTATACTACTGATTGAAACTGTTTCGCAATCTGATAAAGCTACATTCGGGGTTGTTTAATAAAATCCAAACGCTGGTTTAGAAAAAATCCGCATATTGACAGTTTCAGAATAAATATCCGGTGTACGTAAAAAACCTTTTCGATATCCTTGACTCGTTGTCACATCTGTACATTTGGGTAGAGTTTACTGTAATCCCCGCCGTGTGTCCAACCCTGAAATTCGTTCGGTTCATTGATCTATGACGTCCTGCTGACCGCTCTAGAGTCCCACCTACTACAGACGAAACCATTTACTCTACAAACGGAGGACACGTTGAAAGCCGTGTGAGATAATACCGCAAACTAAATCAAATAGGAACATTCTGTGCTTTTCATAATTGAAGGGAGCACCAGCGCATCGTTGGACATTCGTAATAATGACATTTTCCGGTAACAGGCAAGTTCGTAGCTTTAAAAAACGTGCCAGGTTCCCCGCTCGCTCAGTTTTATTCTCGCCCGCGCATACCGAACATTCTTCACCCCTCCCCCAACCCCTCCCCCCCAACTACCGCGCTGTGGTTAGGGGGCGATGAGAACTGACAGGTCAGGTCAGGATGGAGGGTCCAGCGATAAAGATGTTTAAGATGGGCGTAGGAAAACAACTGGAGAACATATGAGTCTCATTGACTTTTCCCATTCGTGTGGAAGTGAAAGCCAGGCTGAATGTACCCTTCTGTATGCCCTTTCCTTCAGCAGGAATTGGTTTGTCTCAATCTAAAATGGAAGTTGGTGGCAGGATCATCCCACGGTGATGCTTAGCCGATGTCAACAGTTAGAATGGACGCGCCATCGTTTAGCAGGAAATAGGCAAATGCAATTCAAATACAGTTCGCGTCAGATCAATTAAATCTCTTAAGTTTATTATTTCACATGTATTTAGAATAGTGGACCCGGAGGCTGACATTCTAAGCCTCGTGGCCTTTTGTATTTTTGATCGTGGCGTGAATTATTTTGCCATAGTTCATGTACTGCGATGTGTAGCTAAATGAAATATGTTCTATGATTCAAAACAAGTCAACCTAGGGGTAGATCACGTGTGCAGGGACAACTAGACACAGTATCTCCCTCATGTTTGTATTCACATCACAACAGGTATAGACAATATTTACAACAGACGGACGGTCATGCAGATCCAAACTGTTGCAAACATACAAACACTTAAAGGACATAAGAAGTTTAACACATGCCGTTGTTACATTATGCCAAACCGGCAGATTGGCCTATAAGAATGCATAGAGCAACCTTCCATAGGTTGGCTAGACTCAGGATGTTTTTGTAATACGATCTATGTTCTCTAGAAGCATTCCTTAGGTATAGCCCTCCCCCCATTCGTTTAGCTTTATTGTTGTCCCAACAAGCCTGCCCTATTATCAGTGCATTTACAGTTGAACAATAACAAATGCACAGTTGTCGCTCTCCTTCCATGTTCCAGCCTTTCATACCAGTTGTTCAAACACAGTATATAGATCTGCAGTACAATCCAGTTCCCAATGCAAGATAACTCCTGTGACAAACTGAGACATTAAACAGATAAACAAAACTCTCGTACAAGGAGAGATCTTTCACGTTGGTTTTCCTGAAAGCTTTGCCGGGTTGATCTGGAAGGTTTCCTGAATGATCAAGCCACTCACCTCAGTGTGCTCAGAGACTGAGGGGGAAGTGAAGGTGCGCTGATAAGAGCAGGGTGGGCTGTGGTGGATATCCTGTCTACCATACCCAGCATTCCTGTTCTATGGAGAAGCAAAGAGGAGCATGCATTACTAGCATACCATAGAGAACATGGAATAACAACAGCAACTACAGGGCAGACGCCATTCAGAAAACACATCTATGAAGCAGATCTTTGGCCCTTGTCACTGGTTATACCTTTGTGCTTTCTGTACAGTTTTGTGGAATAACAAATGTGATTTTAGCTCAAGCCTACCCCAACGTACTCTGGAACATAAGCAGGTTAGACCTTCAACACAATCTATATTCTCATTGCGGCCATTATGAAACTATGCATTCAACGATGATGGGGCGGATGCTTGTTTCTTCAGATGGACTGTGCTGAGAGACAAAACCGACACACATCGATCTTTGTTAATGTCAGTTTCCTCTCCAAAGATGGGTGTTTGTTTCTCCACCACACACGGCTTGGAGGACCAGCTCTGTGGAGCCAAATCCCCTCTGTGTGGAACCCTCCATCCAGGCTCAGATTTCTCTCCTCCCTAATGCCCTCTGCCGTCTGGATTATAGTGTCAGGGACAGATCAGGTTACAAAGCCGCTTCTGATGTTGCCAGAGGAGTGAAAGGTTGAACACTGACTGGGTAAAGGGTTGCCTACAGCTGCCACAATGTGGAGAATGGTTTTCATCCTTCTGGTCAGTTATAGGTTCTATTACATACATATTATATCATAGATAATATATTAGACAATACAATATATCTACAAACAGTATATGTTGTTTGATTTTTCATGTCTGGGTTATTGTCATTGTGAATTTAGCAGGATGGGTTTTTTTAAATGTTGTATAGGACAGAATTTCTATTGAATTTATGAACTAAAACTAAACTAAAATGATGTTCAAATTGTGCATTTCTAACTACACCAGCTGTATTATTCCAGCCATGTATTAATTCACTCATTCAGTGTTAGATTTGAGTCTGACAGGAACTCTGCACTAGACTGACCCAGTGGCCTGGGTGGTTGGGCAATATTCTCTCTTCAGGTTGTTACTCAAATCTGTGGCGCCTCTTCTTTTATGAATTAGCCCGGTGACTAATGATGCTGCTGCTTACTGTAAAACACAAACTGTCATTAGGATAGCCCATTTGTTGTTCCCTACATGGACACTTCCTTCCAGGTGTAATTGGTTACAACCTCAAATGTGGTTGAAATGCAGTTCCTCTTTCCTCATCCCAGACTGCTGTGACGAGTTCCTAGTAACTGACTCATTATCTTGTATACAGTGTGTGGTATACACATTTGCCATGAATAAAGTGTAGGCTGTTTCACTCCAGTAAACTGTGAGTCATACAGCATCAAAACGCAGACCTTGACTCACTTTCTTAAATGAACAGAGATAGACTGAGGGTGAAACTAACAATAAATCTAGTTTTACAAATATTGATGTTGTACACACAAAGTCCTATCTGGTTGGAGGATAAGAGGACATGGGAGTCTGTAAATGACTAAATGAGTCTGGCAGCCTGGTTGTGGGAGGGCAGGCCTGGGGATGTTTGACCCGGGATTTACACGCCCCTCAAAAGGGGCACACAGTCCCCCAGGGGATAATGAAATGTACTAAACCAGATTGAGGAAACCGAGGAAGCTTCCAAGAGTTAAAACCGGGGGATGAAGGAACCATTGTTTGCCTTCATCCTCTCGACCGACCAAAGCTCTCAAATAGTCAATCTCTTCCGTCAAACCTCGGTTAAACGGCGCATGGAGGCTTTTGAACCGAAGACGAATACTGAAGCAAATACCCCCCCCCCCTCCTCTTGAACAGCCATTCCCAATCTTTTCCACTGTGCGGCCCACATAGCTCAAATATTTTTTCGGCCGCCCAACACATCCGTTCACTTAATCGCTTATCACATATGTTAAACAACACCACGGGAACCAAGTTCGCTTTCACGGCTAAATTTATTTGAGCGATCAAAAAAGACAGTGTTCATCAGCGCCACAGTAAGCACACATTGTAAAGAGAGGTAACCTGTAACTACAGCCAGGCCAGTTATAGAAGTTAGAAACGTGACTTTTAATAAACATAACAGGTTGATAAGCCTTAGCTGTTGCTCTCTTATTAACCCTACACTCAGATTTATCCGCTTCTCAATTGTTTTCATCAACCGATAACAGGTCGCCCCTCACGGAGATCTCTCCCGGCGTTTCCAGATTTTTGTTAGAAACTGAGAAAGACATGTTACATTACAATACATAGGGAACAAATATGACAGACCAATTATGTATGTGATATAACATTAACGACTAGCAAGTAAGCTGACAGATAATTAACTAATTTATAATGTGGCTAAAAATTGTTAGCTAGCTATCCTAGCTTAAGTCTAATCCTAGATAGGCCTACCTAGAGCTAGCCTAGCTAGTAGCTACTTTTACCGTGTGAGTTAGCTCTAGATAAACCTTACCTTCATAATTTTCAATGTAGCTCGAAACGTACAATTTGAACCCCTTTTCCCTCTTGCTTGAAGGGCAGCAACATAGACTCATATGTACTTACATAGTCAATTGTCATTTTAGGAGGACAGCCCGAACTCTTCGTAAAAACCGGCATTTTGTGTTTGAAAACTAATGTAACTGCTCGCTACCGGAAGTTGGGCACCGGTCTTATTGAAGAGGGCGTATGCAAGTTAAGGCTGAAAAGTCACTTTACATTTACGTTTAGTCATTTAGCAGACGCTCTTATCCAGAGCGATTTACAGTAAGTACAGGGACATTCCCCCCGAGGCAAGTAGGGTGAAGTGCCTTGCCCAAGGACACAACGTCATTTTGCACGGCCGGGAATCGAACCAACAACCTTCTGATTAATAGCCTGACTCCCTAACTGCTCAGCCATCTGACCCCAGTTGGTCTTTCGTCAACGTGCAAAGCGTAACTATTGGCATTCTAATATAATAATAAATATTAAATTGGAAGAACAAAAAAAGAGTTAAATGTTGCGAAAGAGTTTATAGGTAAAATTAAAGGTTTTATTTTTATTTTTTTATTTGTTTTAAGAAAAGCGTAACCATTGGCGTTTTGGTCATGATGAATTCAAGGTAACATTTCTAAATTACTAAGAAATGTTATAATCATTTACCAACAGTATATAACAATATTTCCATATTTATTCATTTTTCATACTTTAGTTTTCATTGGTTTGGCGGTCCACCTGTATTACTCTAGCGGACCACTAGTGGGCCGCGGCCCACAGGTTGGTAATCGCCGCTCTAGATATTACTGTAGGCCTATTGGAAAAACTGGGAGTAGGGTACTTCTACCATGAATGTTACAATGCTTCCATCTACTGGTTAAAGTTATATGAGTCACTATCAGATAGGCGTTATACAGTAGCAGTTTGCCAATATAGAATTGTGCTATACAGAACAATATAAGTAGGCTAATGCAAGCTAAAGTAGTCTATTGTTTACAGAACGCGGATTTAAAGCAGCTCTCGCTTGTTCAGATTTTATTAAAACATTCACTTGTGCTCATTTTAATATCACAACCACTGATTTATAATGTGTCTGGAACAAGTTGACGTCTACATGGATTCCTCTAATTAAGTCGCTTGGCTGTAGTCACACTCCAACACAATGTGAAACTGCCACTGCGCTTTCTGCATGTTAATTAAATCCAGAATTGCCAGGAAGAAAGACGTGCTCTGCATTTTCACACGAACAAAAACCAAACAACCCTATAGACGTTCATTAGGCTACATGAACATCAAGTCTACTTTGTAGTTGTCTAGCAGGACAAGTGTGCGGCTAAGCGGATGGTGTGGTGACCACAAGGAGTGTCCTAAAACGGGTGACCCCCCCACCCCAGCTGATGTGACGTGACACTGAGTAGGAGAGGATGAGGAGCTGGGCGTTCTGAGGGGAGGTGTCGATGAGGAGATAGACAGAAGGTTGTACAGGTTAGCAATCCAACGCCTTCAATGATTGACTTGTGTGTGTGTGGAGGGAGGGGGGGACAGTTTTATTTAAAGGACTGGCAATGCTTTCATACTGGAGCTGCCACACATATTAATCACACATTATGCTGTTTTCACGGGGTTCTTTTGAGACGTATATGTTTAAATAAGATACCCACTTTGTTGTTCATGGTCATGACTCAATTTCTCAATATTTTATGAATTTTCATTTTACTACAGACTTTATAAAGTCTTCTGTGATGTAAAGATATTTTATGAAAGGTGAATGATTGGTAACATCATTTCCTGACCATTTATCTTTTATTGTAGCGTAAACTACACAACTGTGCATATTTCTTAGTAATTCCTGATTACAGGGCGACTGTCGTTCACCAGATTGACAGTTGTACATGCATGCCCCGAGACAATTCGCAGGTGAAGCTCTTTAATTCTTGATCGACAAGAAAAGAGTCTTGACGAAATGTGATAATTGTGTAGCAGAACACCTATAACAAAGTGGTCACAGGTGTGAAATTGTCATAATGTGATAACTCGTCACTACTTAAACTCTATTTGCTTTCTTAATACCCTGTGGGAGAAATCAGGAGTTTCTATAGTAGATGGAGAAATATGATACTGAGAAATACAATATTGTTTTCAGTTACTGTACAAGAGTAACAATGATTTTCCCTCCGCTGGATGCATGCTATATTTCAGTACAGGTACGGTATATTAATACAGCTGGTATCAATTAACGTAACTTTCGTTGTAAATATGTAGGCTGGATCTCAAGGGACTAAAATGACGCATAGAAAGATGCAGCTTTCCAATTAAAAGGTGTGGAAAAGCACTGGGGCAAGATAAGAGGTGAGACATGTGGGGATGAGCATAAAATCTAAACGAGGATTAGGGCAGAGAACAAACTCCCATCTCCCGGGGACGCTTTACAAGTCTAAACGCTCTGAGATAGACAGTAGGTGACAATGTAATCTGAAATGGAAGGTAGAAACACAGCCAGTGTGATGTCATTGTCATCAAAGGTAGCAATGAAAGGGTGTTTCTTAAGTGAATATGTAATTAGTCCAGATCCTATTATGGGCAAGCTGGTGATAGGACCATTCATTAGATGTCCTCCTCTAGCTGTTAGACACATGTGGGATATGTAAATAAATAGACCCTTCCGCCCCACCCTCCCTATATTATTTAAATAATGTACGTGAGAATTATATATTTAGACATTTTCCAAAATAACATAGTATCCGTCGATGAGGTAGCCTGTTTTTAATAGACTTTTTAAAAATAAAATAAAAACAAAAAAAAGATCTGATGACGGTGTGGAATGTAGCGGAAGCTGTAACCCATGCGACGGAAGTAGAATTGTTTAGAATGCATTCTGGCTGATTCATTGTAGCCAGCAAGCTATCTACTTGCCGGAGAACGTTTCTATATCTAAACTACCTTTTTTGCCAAATTGACAACAGGTGAGCGTAAACTCTACATGATATACTTACCACATACTTTGCAATGCAAAAAAGTTCTACTGACTTAATTTTTGCTTCGAGTATGTTTTATTTAACTTTCTAGATGTGCCGAGGTGCTAGCTATCAGGCTAGCTAGCTAAGGTTAGCTCGTCGGCAAGTTAACGTTATTTCACTAACTGAATGAACAATATTACGATCATACACTATTACAAATATTTGTTGTCATGATGACATATTATATTTGATTGATGGGCTTTTCAACACTAACGGTGTTTGGACTTGCCTTACAGATTTAAGCGACCGGGGAAGCTAGCTAGGATGATTGCTTGCCATGTCATTTTCACCCACCTGAAAATGGGCAGCTAGCTTAGCTAGCCTAGCAGCTACCTCGCAACGCTAACTTGTCAGCAGAGAAGGCTAACAGCTAACTGGCTATCTATCGTGTTTGGCCTAGCAAACGTCACAGTCTAGCTCGCATGAAATCAGTAACGTCAGGGTTGCTGTATTCACAAGATGTGACAAATTTTGTTTGAATCGTGCAATTTTACGCTTGTATAGAGATGGACCGGCTGTTAAGGCTCGGAGGTGGAATGCCGGGACTCGGTCAGGTAACTATCCGATCTGATCCCCCGTGTTTATGTTCTGGATAGTTTGTGAAATTAATATACTGAGTCAGTTCAGGTTTGTTTGACTAGCCTTTAAATTGAGATTAAAGAGATTTGTTAAGAGTTCTACAACTGAGTAACTGTTAAAAATCGAATACAATTCTTAAAATAATTATAAAGGTTAGATACACTTTGTTAGTTTTCGTCGTTGAATGCTGTCCCACTAGTACCGATGATTGTGAGTATCAGATCAACGGAGCTCTTTTCCCCCATGCTCAGGGTCCACCAACAGACGCCCCTGCTGTGGACACCGCAGAGCAGGTGTACATCTCCTCTTTGGCACTGCTAAAGGTAAGCAAACTGTCTGGACTCCTACTGGGGAAAGGTACAGCTCAGTGGTTAGAGTATTGGACTGTAGATCAAGAGGTCGCAGGTGGGGTATAATTGAGAGAGGACAAATTAGTTGCTACTTTAATGCAACAGTACTTTCTATCTTTTTTAAGCACTGTTTAGGCATGAAGTAAATATATTACAGTCCTAGAGATTACAAAGTGAAGTCCGTCATTTTTCATGTTGCTGCAAAAGCTTGGTATAACAATATTTTTATGTATATATATGTATGTTTCCTCAAACAACTTTTACTTAGATTGTAACTTTTTTTTAAATGTAAGTGTTGAAGGTACATTGTTTCTATATAAAGTATAATTTCTTAGGCACTATCAGGGCTTTCACCCTTGTGAGGACGGGGTGGAACTTCTGTATGTTACAAGAAAATAATAATGCAAATTCTGTCCGTGCATTGAGGCCCGGTTGGAATCGGCAAGTCGAGTAACCGAGCGTGGAAGTCCTCTAATAAATATGTTACATGTTATGTAATAAATAAAGAAGCCGCTGCTGGTGTTTTGTGTGTGTTTGTAACCTCGTCAGATGCTGAAGCACGGCCGTGCTGGGGTCCCCATGGAGGTGATGGGGCTGATGCTTGGGGAGTTTGTGGACGATTACACCGTGCGAGTGATTGACGTTTTTGCTATGCCCCAGTCTGGAACTGTAAGTTTTCCATCTTCTTATTTAACAGCTTGGGCTATTATCTGTGAAGGTTCTTTTTGGATATTGTTTTTATTTTATGTGCCCCCCCCCCCCCCAACTGTGTTCTGATTAGATTTTTCTTATCCAATAGGGTGTCAGTGTTTTATGTGCCCCCCCCCCCCCCCAACTGTGTTCTGATTGGATTTTTCTTATCCAATAGGGTGTCAGTGTCGAGGCTGTGGATCCCGTATTCCAGGCAAAAATGTTGGATATGCTAAAACAAACCGGCAGGTGATAAACCTATTTTGACGACAACAACAATAAAAAACAGGAGCCATATTATTTTTGTCAACTGGACGTTCCCTCACGTGTCTGGTTCCCCTCACCCCCCTCTGCCCCCATCTCTCTCTCTCCCCCCTGTCCCCTTCTTGTCTGTCCCCCAGGCCTGAGATGGTGGTGGGCTGGTACCACAGTCACCCTGGATTTGGGTGCTGGCTGTCGGGAGTGGATATCAACACCCAGCAGAGTTTCGAGGCTCTGTCGGAGCGGGCCGTGGCCGTGGTGGTGGACCCCATCCAGAGTGTGAAGGGGAAGGTACGGACCGCACCGCAGCACACCACCAACACACTGCACCACAGCACCAAGCACTGGGATCTGTCTTCGGTGTCCGGTGTCGTTTTAGTTGTGATGAGGTTATGGGGGCTCTGTGGTGCGTCTTCTCTGGGGGGTGGGGGGCGGGGGGGGAATGTTTAGTGTGACTTAAATAATTAAATTATGTTCATAAGAGCTTCTTTTAAAGAGCTGTGGGCTCCATAAAATATACCATGTCATATATAAACCGCAAAAGGGTGCATATTTGAATCAAGATGTCTTCATCTTGATCGTCAACACCTATATGATTAACACCCATCCCCCCCCACACCAGTTTCTTTTTATATTCCTTCCTTCCCTCTCTCTTATTTTCCCCCTCTCTCTCTCTTGCTTTCTCTCTCTCTCTTCCTTTCTCTCGTCTCTTTTCTTCTTCTGGCCCCATATGGCCTTCTTCATCTCCCGCCGGTGTGACAGGGAGTGTTCCATTAACACCTCCACAGAGCTGGGTGTGGGTGTGAGAGCCAACTCAATCTCAATGTGTGATACGCGCCGAGAGAGAATCCACCACTAGAAATGAAAACTAGCTTTCCCAGGTTTTACATTGGGATCCTTTTTTTTTTGTTCTTTACCTCAATTCTTTTAGAATTCTATCGAAAATAACTCATTAGGAGTGTGAAAGTCGTTGTTTGTCCCGCCTCTCTGTTTGTGTAGACCGTTAACCAGACATGCATATTCATCTAACGGCCCATATTATCACAAAATACCAGCATTTCCTCCCCCCCCAAAAAAATACTGTAAATGCTCTAATTCAAAGACGTATCAGTGAATTATTCATAGGTCAGGTGTTTGTGCATGTTCCAGACCTGCTGTAGGAGAAGCTCTCCCCTCTACAGAAAGAGACCATGCGAGTGCAAAGCGCACATCGAAAAACGTGTTGGTGCCACGTAGCCGCTGTTTCCCTCCCCTCTATCTGCAGCCTGTCACAATGTTTCTTAGTAAACGTGATCTGGATTACGCGGTTAACCGCGCTCAGCGTCGCAGCGCTATGGATGTGGCATAGGTACCTTGCCGGTTATATGGCCCAGATAGGGAACAACAACTAAGGTTGACCTGGTCTGGTGACGGCATCACAACACCGGCAGGGGGAACGCTGCATGAGCACAAATGTTTTGGGGTACATCAGTCGTGACAGAAAGATCAGTTGGTGATTTATGGACCCGGGTTCCAGGGTGACACAGACAGAGAGAGAGACAGACAGAGAGAGAGACAGACAGAGAGAGAGACAGACAGAGAGAGAGACAGACAGAGAGAGAGACAGACAGAGAGAGAGAGAGAGACACAGAGAGAGACACAGAGAGAGACACAGAGAGAGACACAGAGAGAGAGAGAGACACAGAGAGACAGACATCTGGTAAACAGCTCATAAATAAGTCATCGCTGTCTCCAGAAACGTGTTGCTAAATCCTCGCTAAATTTCGATAGCGCCGCAAACCGAGGCATCTTCTCATGCCATGTCTGGCTGCTTCCCAGTGACGAGGAAGCAACGGCTTAATCCACCAGGCTGATGGCCAGGCAGTGCTGGTGCTGTACTACAGTTTCTGTGTCATTGGGAGTGCTCGAGTCATGTGACAGGAAGGGTCATTGGGAGTGCTCGAGTCATGTGACAGGAAGGGGCAGCCAGAGTGACAGGCGGGGTCCCTGGTTCAAACTCTCACTAAATGGAACAGCTGCATTGTGTGTGAGATAGAGCAAGAGAGAGAGAAAGAAAGAGACTCTGCGATAGATAATGCTTGTGTGTGCGTGTGTGTGTAGACAGGCATGCCTTGATCTGTCCTCTACAAGAACGAGTCTAAACACATTCAAATGTCCGTTGCAGGTTGTAATTGACGCCTTCAGACTGATTAACGCCAACATGATGGTGCTGGGCCACGAGCCCCGACAGACCACCTCTAACCTGGGCCACCTTAACAAGCCCTCCATCCAGGTAGGCCGGAGGCCCCCTGCTTGCTCCCCACGTCAGGCTGCTCCTGCTGGGAACCATCACTGTACACCTGAGGCTCTGGGCTTTCTGCTAATTTGTGTTTCTCTCCCCCTCTCTTTCTCTCCCTCTCTCCTTCTACCTCTCTCTCCTCTCAGGCCCTCATACATGGACTGAACAGGCATTACTACTCCATCACTATCAACTACAGGAAGAACGAACTCGAGCAAAAGGTTTGAACGAGTTTGACAGAAACAAGCGTTTTTAGGGCTTTTTAAGACTAATTTAAATGTCAGGGGAGTGGCGGTGGTAATTCACCTGAGTTAAGGTGTGTGTGCCTGTGTGATGCAGGACCTTGTAGTCAGGGTCGTTTGGCACTAGGATGGATATGAAGGATGAGACATTGAGTGATTAACCCTAACCCTTTGCATATTTAGCGGTGATTGACCCCCCCCCCCCCCCCCCCCCTGTATGACCTCTGACCCCAGATGCTGTTGAACCTTCACAAGAAGAGCTGGATGGAGGGCCTGACCCTGCAGGACTACAGCGAGCACTGCAAGCTCAACGAGACCGTCGTCAAGGAGATGCTGGAGCTGGCCAAGAACTACAACAAGGTAAGCAGGAAGTGGAGCCTGATTGGTTCAACGAGTCACTTCCTGAAGAGGAAATAGAAAATAATGGTGGCTTGTGTACTGGAGAATAATGGTGATGTTTTGACTGTCTCAATCATCTGTCCAGGCTGTGGAGGAGGAAGACAAAATGACCCCAGAACAGCTCGCCATCAAGAATGTTGGAAAGCAGGTAATTACATAATAATGTGTTCATTTAGCTGAAGCTTTTGTCAAAAGCAAACACGGGTTGTGTATTAGAACCTGCAACCTTTTTAACTGAAGTCGAATGCTCTTCCACTGAGCTATACTCGCCTACCTGCCACTGTGGTTACTCTGAATCTGATCAACTGAAATAAATGACTGTTGTGGGAGTTTGTGGTCCTGTCGGTTGACAGAAAGGATGCTGACCTCCCTGCAGTGTCGAGGTTTGTCACAGTCCTGACGTCTCTCTGTCTTCCTCAGGATCCCAAGAGGCACCTGGAGGAGCATGTAGACGTTCTGATGACCTCCAACATCGTCCAGTGCCTAGCCGCCATGTTGGATACAGTAGTCTTCCAGTGAAGAGCCTTTGTTCAGAACTGTTAATATCCCAACCCCTTGTTTTTCTTTTATATAAAATAAATGTGTATGAAAGGTCTGTCATGGACTCTTAATGGATTCTTCTTACTGGTTTTCCAAGGCTGAGAAGTTTGCTTGAAGTGTTCACATTGTTGAGCTCTTGTCCATATTGTGTTTGTTGGAAGGAGAGAGAAAAAGAGAAACAAAAAATGCTTTGCTGCTTGAACAGTTTTTTCTTTTGGAGGGGAGGGGTTGTGTGCGTTTCATATAAGCTACATTGTAGCTTACTAACGAAGTGTGGCACTTATGTGCACTATTTGTACGTTGCACGGTGTTTTCTGAGTATGAAAGGCGTTAGCTTGCATTCAACGTCTTAAAATGTGATGTTCATGTCGTGCTTTTACCGCTCCTTTTGTTTCGCCTGATTTGGTTTCTCAACGCCATTCTTTATTGTAATGTGTTAGTAAGTGTGTAAGACATTTTAATCGATAGACGTCAGGCTTTGAAATTTAGAATTGTATTGACAAACCGATGATCTTTTCCTTCCTTGACTCATTTGGTAACGGAACCCAAGGGATGCATGATTTTTTTTTTTTGAGAACACACACTCGTGCACCATATGCAGTCCCGTCAGAAGAAAATCTCACAGACTCGTCACAACATCCATGGAGCCACAGAAGAAAGGCGCCCCTTGTCTGTGCCCAGCTGAACTCCGCCTCGCACGATGTATCCACAGCATCTGCCACCCGGCTCTTCCCACCCGGCAACTTCGACTGGTCAAATGCCACACTATTCGCTAACAGCGCAAGGGACATTTAACGGCCTATTGGCCTCCTCTGCTCAAGGCTTTCCAGCTTCTAGTTACTTTTACGCACAGCCGTACGGCCGTGGACAGCGGGGAGACGCTTTACACCAGTCCGCGTCGCAAACAGGACTGTTTTTTGGACAAGCGCAAGTCTATCTCTGTAACCGAGCTCTGTGGCTTACTTTCCACAGGCACCAGACTGAAATGATCATCACTAAACAGGGTCGGTGAGTATTTGTCCGATATCCCGTTTATAACTAATGAAGATTGTCGGCTATACAAGTATGGGAAAATAGTTCCAATATAAATCATGGAATTAGTCCCCTCAAAAGAAAGAGTTGCTTGGAAAAACTAATATTTCAGTCTTCTGCTTTCCGTAGACGAATGTTCCCAATTTTAAGTTTTAATATATCTGGACTTGATCCAACTGCGCACTACAACGTTTTCGTGGATCTGAGCCTCGCGGACCCGAATCACTGGCGTTTCCAAGGGGGACAGTGGGTGCCTAGTGGAAAGGCGGACACAAACATAACAGGTAGGTCTAATCTACCGAAGATTTTGCTTTTCACCCATTTTTGTTGAGAAAACGACCGTTGGCATTAATGAACCTGTGTGGGTGCGTTTTACAGGGAACAAGACGTACATGCACCCTGACTCCCCAAACACTGGGGCGCACTGGATGCGTCAAGAGATTTCGTTTGGAAAACTCAAACTGGCAAATAACAAGGGAGCCATGGATGGGCCGGGGCAGGTAGGCTATGTGGACGACGACAGTGAAGTGTTAAAGCTTGAAAAAAGAAATTAAAAAAAATCTGTGATTTACATTTATTTTTTATTTTTATAACACCTTTTGGCCTTCGACGTTCAGAATTGCACATTGCCGTTGCCATAAGGCACCCGTGGTTCTTTCCTTCCCTGCGTCCAGATGGTGGTCGTGCAGTCACTGCATAAATACCAGCCCCGGTTGAATGTGGTGGAAGTGAAGGAGGACGGCACGGAGGATACCTGTCACTCCAGAGGCCTTCAAACGTTCACTTTCCCAGAAACACAGTTCGTTGCCGTCACAGCTTATCAGAATACAGACGTAAGGAAACAAAAGAGAAGCCAAGGCCATATTTTATTGCCACCATTCTTCCATATTGTCAGAGATGATGATTGTGACATATTTGCTTACAGATAACGCAATTGAAAATTGACCACAACCCATTTGCTAAAGGCTTTCGGGACAATTATGACAGGTAGGTCTATTATTCTTAGATTCTTCTTGTTTTTACGGTAGTGAAATGAAGCTGTTAAAGTAATTTAATACTGTACTAAATAATTGACAGTCGAGGACTAGGCCCATTTTATTTTGCATAATTGTACTTTTATAAATAAAATCATTTAGCCTATTTAATTTACATTTCCTTGAAACCTTACAAGCCATCCATACATTTTAACACTGTCACATGGGTGTGCTCAAGGGCTCATTGGGTAATTAAATAACAATTTGTCCATAGACTAACCTACACTTTCAGGAATTTGAATATATTTCATTATTGGCCGGACATATTTTTGGGGGGATTTTCATAATATGGTACTGTTCTCTTGTTCCGTACAGATTCTATACCGGTTGTGACACTGACCGGTTGACACCTCCTAGTGACTCATATGCCAAGCTCGTGCCCAGTGCTAGATATGCCATTGCCAACTCCTTCCTGCAGCATCAGTTTTACAACACTTACAGCAGGTCAGGTTTTAGCCCACTTTCTGGCTTCAGTTATGTCCCCTTCAACCAAACTAACGGCATGCTTTCGCCGCAAACGGTCCAGGACAACCCAACGGCTCCACCGAGGTGGTTTGGCAACGAGAGACTTGACTTGGCCTCACGCGCGTACGAGGGGCCTTCCTCCTTCGACTTGGCCACAAACGCCGCCGCTTTGGCCTCATATGCCGCAGCTGCCAAACCGCTTCAAATCCCGTCCACTGCTACCGAGTGCGCTGGGGGAAATTTCGGTTATTACGCCGAAGCCTCGGGTTTTACGCGTCCTTCCCTCCAGTACTGTGGCTCGTCAACCTCTCCACTCGCACCTTGGATTAACGGACACACCGGCGCGGTGGACTGCGTGGCGGATGTGGAGAGTGCGCGTCCGGAGGATGGTTTGCAAACAGATGTACCTCGCGACACCAAACAAAGTGACCTATCAGAATGCAGATGGCTTGGAACCTCGTCATAATCACATCAGAGACTTGATATTTTGATAAAAGTGGGCCATCCATGGTTTTCTTTCACTTTGGAATTCAAACTTGGTTATGTCAAATAAGAGTTGCTAATTACTATCTTTGGTAAATGTGTTTTTGTTTGTAAAGTGCTTATAGATTGACCTGTTTATTGTCCTTATTGTGTTAAATTAAATTATATAAAGTTGCGTTTTAGACCACGGTTATTTTTCGTTGGATATGATGACATTACATTTAGAATGTTTGTAACGCCTTTTGTGAATCGTCGCAAAGGAAATAAGATATCGAAAAACCTTGGCGTTTTCTGACGTAGGCCTTTACAATCTCCTCAAAGATTTGTTTGATGAAAGGCGAACTTCTTCCCCTCTTTCACCACATGGGGGCGCCAGTGTTTAATTAGTGGCAGCAGGAGAAAGGCAGAACAGAAAAAGCTTTGATGGAGGGAAAATGAGTGCATCCTTTTATGACCCACCATATTTATAGATACAGCCGAACACAAAACATGTTATGAGCCAGGACCATACGGGTGAACATATAAAAATGGATGAGGACGTTAAATGATGGAATCATATATGATGGGGATGAGTGTAAACTATAAACGCCATACGACATAAGCTACGATAGAAATAAATAGGCTAAAAGTCTGCAAAATGACAAAATCTAAATGTCAGTGATATGTAGACGTGACGAGATGTCAGCAGAGATGAGATCTGCTCCTCATAATAGACTATCTTAAAATATGCTGTTGGACAGACTCGTTTTATGCCCATCTATGATGCGAATCTCATCTCGTATCAAAAGAAAGAAGTAGTCTACTCAGAGGTAGACTATGACATGACGGGATTTTAAAAGAATCACTATGAAACAGTTCAAAGACAACGAGCTCAGATTGTGCGTGGCTCGTTATTATCTCACGTGTGGTCAACCTCGTCGTAGGAACGTAAATTGCAAGCTCCCGGTTTGAACGTGTGAATGGGGAGTTACTCTCCTCAACGTTTACATTATGTAGGACACAGCCATGATGCTTACTTCGATTTTGAAAAAAAATAAAAATAACAGATTTACGTGAGAAAAATCACCTGCTATAGCCAGCATAACGGGAGAACATAACGGGAGGAGCACAGCACAACTGCAGGCTACCGGGTGACGAGAAAGATGGACATAACAGACCAAGGAGCCCAGATGGAGCCGCTACTACCGACGGTAAGGATGCTTATCATTTATAACGGATATACTAATGAAATTGTAATGAATTGTATTTTGTTGGATGCGCAAATTAGTTTCCATGTCGCCAAGGTAGAGATGATAAGATATGGTGTTGTTCATATGACTCATTAACTATGACCCATAAACAATTAAGCTCAATCAATTCGCTCACATCATATTTTAAAATTACCAATAGCATTTCAAAGCGGTAAACGTTGCGGTGTTTTGTCTCGGTAGTACGTCACGGTATTATTATTTTTGAAAGACAATGGTTTTATGTTCAAGATGGGGCCACGCGACGTCTTGCGCACTCTATAGGCTAGATGGCACCGGAGTTGCCATATTGTCTCTTTCATAATTGCCAAGTAGCCCAAGCTTAATGCAAATGTATGGACAATGCTTTTACACACCTCACAAAGACCCCCACCACAAGACTGTTACATTTTTTATAAGGCACGATGGACTAATGATTACATTATAATTATATGGACCTAACTATCCGGGTCAGATCTCAATGATCCATAATCGTCAGCTGTCAATTATACTTCCACGCTGATTGGAATTCCATTGCGTCATTCGAGACGCCGTTCTGAAAGGCGTTCCAACTGGAGGCTGAGATTGGAACAGCTAATGATAAATTATCTCTCTGCCAGGTGAACAGTCATCTAATTTGAGCTTCATGCTGACAACAGACTCATGTCGACGCCGACTGTACTACATTAGCTCCCGGGCCCGGTCTAGCTTTCTTTCGCCTCTCTCGATGCTCTCTGACCGCACTTGAAAAAAACTTGTTGAATTACCAGTTCGATCTGTGCCTGTCCTTTCTTATTACCATGTAGGCGGTAAACTGCTGAGGAAGGGGGAAATGAGCCCATTTGAAATTATAAAAATAAATACATAGCCTACTGTGTTTTCTAAAATACTGTCTGTTTGAAACCTCTTAAACACAGTTCAATTGTACCTGACTGGCCTCACATTCAAGTCTAACATAGACATACGCCTTTCTTCTTTTTTATCGGTGCTCTGGCGTTTTATCTTTTATCGTTTAGGAATGGATCGTATTGGATCTCGGTTTATATCTCAGATGCGCAAAAATTGGCCTAACTTTAACGTTGATGTGGTCAAGCGCTGTAGTTTGACAGGTAGGATAGAATTCGATAGGTAGGATAATGTTTGGCCACCGGTTTTACAATCCAGATTAATATTCGTGTCCGGCGCAGCGGCTAGGGCCAATCAGTATTCAGGTTGTGTGTGGAGAAATGGCTGCCACACAGGGAGGGGGGGGGGGGTGGATATGGCGTTTCATTTAACCGCCGTCCCAAACAGAGGTCTCCAACAGGACAGTCTCTGATTGTCTCGAAATATGGCCCAACAGTTAATTTACGTACTACATTGAACATGTTATTAATTTCCCCGTCGCTTTGTTCAAATCATGACTACAAAGTAGGCTACAGCAGAAGATCAAGGATCAGTAGTACATTGTTCCAACAGTATTTCGATGGTCAGACTACAGGCGCTGTACCCTATACTACATATGTACAGAGTTAATCGCTGAACATTGCCTACCTGTAGGACAGCGATAGTTTTTGAGGTTTGGTAGAGGGACAGTACAGACAGCAGACTTTAAGAAGACTATCCTACAGTACCTACAGGAAGGATTTTACGACTGATTCTCTGCTCTGTGCAATGCGGTTAGCGTGTGATTGTATAGTCAATCATTCCATCCTCACTCGCATGTGCTGCATCCTAATGTGTAGTCATGGTTATCTGGGATGTGCGATGGAATGTGAGGTGAACATAAACAATGTCAGTGGATCCATAGTAGGCCCTATGTGTTGTAAACATTTGATTTGTACCATCTATGGAACCAAATCAGGGACAATGTTTTAAATGTTAAAAGGCATTGAATAGGCCTATTTAATATTGACATTTAAACGCCACCGAATTTGTTGCTTTTGAATTCACCTCGTTAAAATGAAAAATATTCGAATTTCAGTTCTATTTGAATTTCTGAAGCTTGAATTTTTGGATCAGATTTTTTTTTGTGTTTCATATTTCTATTTTGAAGGGGTGAAAAACCATTAAAATGATTATTTTTTTTAACCAGAGCACCATTGGAGTATATTTATTTGTGTTTCTCACAGAAGCGCATAGTTTTGTTTAGACAAATCCCCGTTGACAATATTTAAGTGCTATAATATTGTTTTAGTGTTGCAGATATGTTTCTGTAGGCTCTTTTGACCTGGAGACCTTGAAACACTGCAGGGCCTCGTTACTAGGACCCCTGCACTGATGTCTGTGCTTCTCTTTTACAGGAACAAAGTTCCCAAGGGGACAAGTCCGTGGTGAGTACTTCTGTTATTTCCCCCCAAATCGACTCACTTTCCTTTGAAGGACTTTTAACCTCTGCTATCAGTCAAGTTGATGGATAAATAACAGTTTCTGAATCAGACAACATGTGCCAGTTAATCTGATGTTCTCTCAAGAGTGTGGATCTCATTTCTAAAAGGAGCGGGCGGCCTATTTTCAAGCCTGAGTTGGGATGTGTTTGTTTTGTGGAACGAGCTGGAGGGATGGGAGAGAGAGATGCGTCGTGTTTGGTGTAAATGGTGCAGACATGATTACAGATCTGATGTTATCAGATGCAAGTGTTTGTTTTGTTTAAGTGGTGAAAGAAGTGTATGAGGAACAACAAACCACAATGCACAGGGTTAAGCACGACAATCTAAAACAGCTGGGGTTACGACAGTAAGTAAAGTAACATGCGGATGCAAAAGTACTAATAAAAACATTAGGCTCTCTTGATTTTACTTATCTAGCAGAGGTCCATCATGCCTGAACAGAGTTTTATTGGGAACCTTCACAAACCATGTTAACAACATCCAGAGAGTTCGACTTAAGAGAGTGTTCTCCTATTGTGACAAGTGGTTCTAGAACGCCCCTGTTTTCTGAGGACGCGTGGGAGTGTGGCTGGCCTGGCTGGACTGGGGCCAGGCCAGTCTGGACGTGGTTAGAGCAGGGCTGCTTCCAAGGACACCCTGTTCCTGGACTAGAGGGAGATGTCTGTCCTGCTGAGTGGACCGATGGCTCCCCACAATAGCTGTGAAATATCTCTGCTTCTGCCCTGTGTGTGTGTGTCCATCTGTGTGTGTGTGTGTGTGTGTGTGTGTAAGGCAGGGGGCTGGGGGGGTGGGACAGAGAGAAGGAAGAAGAGACACGAGTGAGGGAGTGAGAAGAGAGAGGGGAACGAAAGCTGTGTGAAAAAGAGAGATGAAGAAAGAGAGAGAGGGCTGTGAGAGGCAGATGGAGAGAGAGAGATAGAGAGAGGAATGCATGCTGTGTATGAGTGTGTAATGGAAAGAGAGAGAGATGGAGAGAGAAGTTGAAGCTTATCAGTGCTTCTCAAAGTGTTTATCTCAAGTCGAGTTCTTCTATCCCATCCGAGGCAGGCTGTCAGACATGAGGAGAGTGACTGAGAGACAGTACTGCTGTTAATCAGCAGAGTAGCAGGGGTAGCATACTCTTTGTAGCGCTGTCTATTTTTAGCCCTGCATGTCCTGCTGACGGTGCAGAGAGGCAGCTCTGCATCTGCCTCAGGTGAGGGCTCGATCAGAGGCAGTTCTGCGTCTGCCTCAGGTGAGGGATGGATCAGAGGTGGGCTGCGGACATCAAAGCCTCCAGCATCTCCGAGTTCAGCCGCTCCGCCTTGCGTTCCGTCGTAACATGGGCTTCCAGCGTGGAACCCTCTGGATGGACCCCCCCACCCCGGCGCCCGGAGCAAGGAGGAGGAGGAGGAGGGAGCTAGCTGGTTTGGTTTCCCGTGACTTAGACGGAGCCTCCCTTTGAAAACAGAGCCCCAGCCCTGCACAGCACCCGTGATGTCAGCGCGTTAATCTCACCAGGGGATTGGTGGATGGAGGCTTGTCAGGAACATCGGAGGCTGTCTGGATGAGAGCCCCAGCCAGGCTGTGCCCAGAGCTGCTCGACGCAGACCAGAGAGAGGACCCGCCTGGGTGACAAGCAGGAGAAGGCTCCACCAGGGATAAAACCTCCGTCCGAAGGTCAGAGGCAGGAGACAAAGATATCCGAGGGACTAGGGGCCTTGTGCCTCCACCTGTCAGCGTTCAGCTACCCTGGAGCACAGAGCAGGGACTGGAACATGCTCGCTGGTAGTCTGGACCCCCAGAATGGCTTCATCTGTCAGGTATGGTGCTGAGATCCGCCTGAGGAAGGGAGCAGAGCTGGTGCTCTCTCAAGCATGTCTGTGCGGTCGAGTTTCCACATCTGACTCCTTAAAAGGGTCAGAAATCTAGTTTGTTGCAACAGCTGTTGCCAGGTTTGAATGATGGATCTGGTGTGGATGGATCTGGTGTGGATGGATCTGGTGTGGATGGATCTGGTGTGGAGGGTTGTGACAGGACAGAAGCTCTGCTGTCAGAACGGGACTCATACGGGTCCAGAAACACAGTTGTGTTTCCATCGTTCACTGAATGAGCCTGAGCCCTAACGGGGCTTAGAGGATATTTAGTGCCTGTGTCCTGGGCAGTCTTGCAGCGTGGATGGGGGTTATGTTTACTGTGTGCGATGCTGGTGTGGAAGGTTATGTGTGTGTGTGTGTGTGGTGCTGGTGTAGAGGGTTATGTGTGTGTGTGTGATGCTGGCCAAGGGCTGATCTGGAAGGTTCTGATGAGGGACTCATGCCAGATGGACTCTCATTCTCTCAGCTTAACCCTTGTGTTATCTTCGGGTCATTCTGACCCATCAGTCATTGTGACCCACCGTCGTATTGCGACAGATTTACCGCATACAAAGACAAAGTGAAGCATTTTCTTTTAACAGCTAGGCTGTCTCAGACCCCCCACATTGCAAAGGTTAAAAGAAAATTATTTTAATTTGTTTTTGTATTGGGTAAAATTGGGTAAACACAACGATGGTTCGTTATGAACCTTTGGGTCATGTGACCCGAAGGCAGCACAAGGGTTAAAACCTGCTGCTTTCAACCCATTGATCTTTGAGCGAGGCGAAGGGTAAACAAGTGTGTAGTTTGTGTGGTATGTGCGTTCTGTGCATCTGTGTTTGTATGGTGAGTGTGTGTATGTGTCTTTTCTGGCTAGACGTAGATGGGTTATGTCATAGAGGCACAACCACAATGTGTCTTGTGTGTGGACTCCTTCCTCCTTCTCTCTCCCATCTTTTCTCCGTGGTGCTGAGGCTGATCCTGCTGCCATCGCCACGGTAACCGCAGCCATCAGCAGGGATCAGAGCCTCGACCGACCAATCGCGCGGCATCCTCCTCCCCAGCTAATCCGCCCCTCGCCCGCTGGTATCTGGAGCTATAGAATGAGCACATTGCCCGATCTGTGACAGACAGATTTACGTCAAATCTCCTCTACTCTGAAGATGCTTGAAAAGCCACATGGAATGTCGTGCCATGCGTAGCTCAGCCCTGGCCCGACCCAGCGGACCTCTGCACATCTGCTCCTAATGGCAGTTGATTTAAAGGTACTGTATGACTTAGACTGGATATCGTATGAACGTAAACACGATCAACCCTGCGGTTCCGTGCGTCAGAGAATCCCCCGAGAGAGACAGGGAGGGGGCTGGACACAGAGGCCCGCCGGGAGCCGGTCTCTGAGAAGTCTTCTGGAAGCACGTGGTGAGGATGGTTCTCTCTAGGATAACAGAACCTGAGCTACACCCTCCTTTACGTCAACATAGGAGACCTAGGCTGTGTTTATTGTTCCTCTGACTGGAGAAACAGTTCCTGCTAGCGCTGTCCGTCAGCCCTGCCACCTCCCACTCGCTGGAGTCATTCAGACTGAAACAAAGACGATGTAATATTAAACAAATAGCTCAGTGGTAGAGCATAGGGATGGATATAGCTCAATGGTAGAGCATGGGGATGGGTATAGCTCAATGGTAGAGCATGGGGATGGGTATAGCTCAGTGGTAGAACATGGGGATGGGTATAGCTCAGTGGTAGAACATGGGGATAGGTATAGCTCAGTGGTAGAGCATGGGGATGGGTATAGCTCAGTGGTAGAACATGGGGATGGGTATAGCTCAGTGGTAGAGCATGGGGATGGGTATAGCTCAGTGGTAGAACATGGGGATAGGTACAGCTCAGTGGTAGAGCATTTTTGACTACAGATCAAGAGGTCAAATGTTTGAATCTCTTGTATATCGCTTTAGATGAGAACGTCTGCTAAATAAACATATAATAATGCTGTCCAGGTAGAGAGCTAGACATTCACCTGGATGGTGAACACCTTCCTGTTGTCTGATCAAACAATATAAAACAACATCCACATCAGACAGGCACCGGCTTTTTTCAGTTTAACAACGCGCCTAGTTCCAGTATTAATCAATAATGAATGTTGGTCCATCTGTAGATCCTGTGGAGGGGATGCTGGTGAACAGGGGCAGGGAGGGTGCTGCAGAAGAGCTGGCAGTCATGACGAGTGTCTGGTGTATTTATTTCTAGGTCTCATCAGATAGTTTTAGAGGGTACTATGGCACCTGCACGTTGCTGTTGAGATGAACGCAAACGATTGACTTGGAGCACAACATGCAGCACAGGTGACACACCGGTGTGTTTTACTGTGAGGGGCAGAGGAGCAGGACACACAGTCAGGGAGAGGTGTGTGTGTGTCTGAGTGTGTTTGTCTGAGTGTGTGTGTTAATCAAGGTATGTCATCCCCCCAGCTCCTTCCCCCTCTCCTTAGTGGTTACAGACAGCAGTGATCATCTAGGTCATCGTCCTCTCGTCCCCCAGGCCCTCTACGGTCCTGTCCCAACCATGCCTCATCACCAGGCGTGGTTCCACTACGGACAAATGAATCGCCTGGATCACTCTCTTGCCCACTGTGTGTGTGTGTGTGATTTGGGGCAGTGTCGCATTGATGGACGAGGGATTGAAAAGCACCGCCTGGAATCTGTAACTGTTCTCTGTCAGATTCTAGGCCACCTGCTCTGCTCCTGGTGAATGTTTTAATCCTTTTGGGGATTTCAGTCTTGGAGGATTTTGTTGTTATTCTCTAGTTTGTTTTGTTGCTGCTAGGGGAAATAGAAAATGGTGGTATTTAGCCACTGAAGGGGAGTGTAAAGAGAGGTGGAATCTTGAGTGAATAGCACGCGTTAGCAATGTCTGTAATGAGCCAACGTGCTGTCTTTCAGTTAGGATATATCTATAGATATATAAATGATATATCTATAGATATATAAATAATATATATATGTATATAAATGATATATATGTAAATGATATATATATATATCAATTATATATATTTGAAAGCCCTTGTTTAAGTTCAGATACAACCCATCCTCACCCTCCAGAACCATTAAGTGGATTGGAGTCTTTAAGGATTAAAAGGCAATTGTGTTTTAAGCTCATGTCCTGCAATGTGTGTGTGTGTGTGTGTGTGTGATATCTGCTAAATGGATATCATGGTACTGAACTCTGTTTCTGCTGTTCTGCTTGTGTGTTCGGATGCCCTGAGGAATGACACAATATCCCAATGTCAGCCCACCCCCTCCAAGGTCAACATGGTGCGCCTCTCCTCCAATCACAGAGCAGGCCCTGCAGGTTCCATGCTCCAGTCCTCCAATCACAGAGCAGGCCCTGCAGGTTCCATGCTCCAGTCCTCCAATCACAGAGCAGGTTTCTCTCGGTTGCCCCTCCCAGGATGCTCTCTCATCCAGCCTGCTGCCTACACAGCTAGAAACGTTAGCATATGCCCTGTGTTCATGTCTCTGGGAGCGAGTTTGCTTATAACTGTGTGTGCACGGGTGTGTGTGTGTGTGTCACCCCTCCTCCACCTCCTCAAGCGTTGAGCAGAGTCACATGACCCTGATTAGAAGCAGAAGTGCATGCTGGGATCTGGTTTCATCCTGTATTTTCGAACAGAAGAAAGGTATAATGTTAGACGCCCCCTTAAGATCTGATTCCAGGTCAGATTTTGCGTTATGCTGTGCTATGGGGAAGGGCAGGATTTGGGGGAGATTAATCTGATCACAGATTACTGTGCTGTAATGAAAGCGGGGAGGTGTACTGGAGGCAGTCCCTGGCCTAGTATTGGTTTGGATGCCGACCCCTGGTCTATAAATAGACACAGAAAACCACAGGCAGAAGTTCAGTCTCATTTGTCACCCCAGCCCCAGATGTACTGTATTATTTAGGATGCTTCAGTTTTCATGCTGTGACTGCATTGGCAGGAGAACAATGTTCACATCAAAGATGTGCAGTTTCATTGTGTTAATGACAGTGGTTCCACTTCCACAGTATTCTGAACATTACATGACATTTGATTCTGGTTTGACCAGTTTTGTTTTAGCAAATCAGGGCTGGGTGAAAAGCGATTTCAGACGTTCATTGTGTGTGTGTGTGTGTCACTGTACGTCTCAGGGAATGCAAGGCAGCTGTGTGTGTGTGTGTGTGTGTGTGTGTGAGAGCTCTAATGATATTACAGAGGCTGAGGTATGACAGTGCAGGCAGAAGCAGTCTCCACCCTGTAGGTCCTCAGATGAGGGCTGTAGCAGGCTGGTACGCTAATCTGATACCGTTGTTTGTGTCAGCCAAACATTGTGCTCAGAGAGCGTTGATTGTGTCTAGCCAGACGACATGGACTCTGATGGAGGTTTGAGATATAAAATAGCATACCACCTAGGTTGTGCATAAATGCAGGGTGATGCACAGCGATAATAAGACTGAAGTTAAAATCCTGAGTCTTTGATCAGTTATCTGAGACCATTTATCTGAACGCTACAGTTCGGTCCAACTCCTATTCTGTGTATTTTTTGTAATTATGTCAAGTGCCGACAACACGTAGGCCCAGTCCGATTACATCGTCAAACGAATACAATATGGAGAAGGGTCAGCACCCAGCAGGGTTCAGATTTACTCTGATTTGACAGGGACGGGTTTGTGTTTTGAGATTATTATGAATTAATTTTGATGGTGTGAGAAGGCCCTCTGTGGTATGTTTTAGGCGATTACAGACGGCGTCGTGCCAGGACCGGCATTAGCCAGCGTTAAGCGGCAGCCTTCACAATCATATTACACAGACTCAGCACACTCACAGGGGAAAGGCACCGATAAAATGATGATGGGAGGTATAGAGTGGCAAATTAAAGATATATTTCACCTTGGATCGATCTTTACAAGTTCAAAAGCCCAGAGACACTCACAAAGTAGGCATGGCTTCGTTTATTTGCGTGGTCACCCGTTTGGACAGAAAGTCGAGTCATGAAACCTAACGCAGAGAGCATCTCCATTACTGTAGAGCCAGCTAGCCTCTTAGTAAGTAAGAGTCGTACTATCGTACAGTAAGCATCCGTTCCGCTGTTTTAACAACCGTCTACTGAATGCACAATTTCCCCCTGCTGAAGAGGTAAAAGCTTGCCCGAAAATCTGACACAGATCATCCTCAACACATGGGAGCGTTTCTGGAAATAATTCAAACGGGAGACTAAGACATTAACATCGGAATCTGCCAGCCACTCGGAGAAACGAAGGAGGCTGGCGGAGTTAGTGGGCCACGCTGGTTACCATGGCGACTGTCTTGCCGAGTTATCCTCACGTAACTTGTGTTTATTTCCGGAAACGTCGTCTTTGATGGGGGGTGGGGGGGGGGGGGGGGCTTACGTAACACCGGGATGCTCGTGATTACGTGCGTGCGGTGTTGGGAACGGGAACTGTGGCCTTGGCATGTTGAATGGTCACGACCACCGTTCCCTCTCTAAAGCGAGGCCCAAAGAAATGCTGTCCTTGATAACTACTGCATCATTACTGAGCTCCAGAACGCATGTGTGGTGAGGATGGTGGTGTGGAGGATGACTTCAGTGGTGTGTGTGTGTGTGTGTCCTAGCGGTCTTTATGAGCCGTGTGTGTGTGTGTTGGTACAGAATGTGTGACTGTCTCTTGTCTTTTCCCCTGTAGAGGGCTGATGAGGAGGCGGTGGTGGACCGTGGGGGCACGCGCTCCATGCTCAACACCAACTTTGAGAAGGAGGAGCTGGAAGGTAAGACTCCTTCACTGCCTCCACGAATACTGCCACTCTCATGCTCGGCGTTGCCATGGCAAACCCTCAGAACGCCGCCATGGAAACATCAATAGAGAATTGGCAGAGACAGGGAGAGAGGAATCCTTCCCAGCGAACATGCACGCACCCACACACGTAGATGACCCTGTATTTTTTAGTAGGTGTAGGGAATCAAAACTAAACCACCACACACACTCCATATATTCCATGTATGGGCTTCTTTTTAAGAGGAATGGAACACACACAGGGAGGTGGCGTTCTATGACATCAGCATGTGCACAGGCCTTGGGAGATGTTCTAGTTAAACACAATGCCTCTCATCTTGACTCACCACTGGGTCCTTGCCATTTTTAGACCGGCACATCACCAGCTACCCGTAGTGTTGTTACTGTGAGAACTCAGATCCGGTTCTGCTTTCTTTATCCGTTTCCACCACACCGACATTGTTCCCTCCCTTATCTTATTTCAAGGTTTCTGTTTTGTACCCAAGAGACTAATTATTTAAATAGGTTTTGCTGTAATTATTTGGATTTTTTTTTACACACAAACACAGTTTTGTGTGTAAAATGTAATCATCTCCAGTTCATATGGAGTCAGTTCCACTGTGCTGTGCTGACGAGTCGTGTCCAGAGATGGAGGGCTGTGTGGATGGAAGTCATCTTGTCCGAGTCAGCACTCTCACTCAGAAGCCACTCAGAGATGAAGCCTGGGGGCCAGCCCTGGACACCAACCATGGAGTCAGCCAGCCTAACCCTCACTGTCCCTGACCCTGGGATACACACACACATGCTGACACACACACACACACACACACACACAGAGGAAATGGTGAAAGGAAGAGAAGGAAAATTAGAAGGATGAGGCACGGAGGGAGGGACGGAGGTCGATCGATTGAACGTCCTCCTGTTTCAGCAAGGGATAGTAATCACGACCATCCAAACAGTGATCAACAACAGCACTTCCTCCCGGATGATCTGATTTCCTCAACCAGGAGGATTGTGGGTATTGTAGTTCCACAACATTGACCGAGTGTCTGTGTTTGTGTCCAGGTCACCGGACTCTCTACATAGGAGTCCATGTCCCACTGGGCCGCCGGTCTCACCGACGCCACCGTCACCATGGTCACCGGCACAGGAAGAGGTCCAGGGAGAGAGACTCCGAGGTGGATGATGGGAGAGAGTCGCCCTCCCACAGTAAGACTAGGGGGTGTGGCCTGTCCTAGGGGGTGTGGCCTGTCCTAGGGGGTGTGGCCTGTCCTAGGGGGTGTGGCCTGTCATAGGGGGTGTGGCCTGTACTCTGTGTCTGCGCTGGTTGATGTTGTCTTGAGTTCTTTTGTGAGTTGTGTGTGTGTGTGGTAGTTCATGGACATGTTAAGGGTTGTTGTGATGGGGTGTGTCAGGGTGTATCAGAGTAATGATTTATTTATTTTCCTTCTGTTTCTCCTCCCTCATTTCTTTTCATCCTTTTGCATCACATGACATCCCCTCCCTCTCTCCCCCCACTATCACCCCTCCTCATCAGTGGACACCCCTGCCCAGAGGGTGCAGTTCCTGCTGGGGACCGAGGATGGTGACGAGGAGCATATCCCCCACGCCCTGTTCACAGAGCTGGATGAGATCTGTCTCCGCGAGGGAGAGGATGCAGAGTGGAAGGAGACCGCCAGGTAAACGGTCATGTGATGGGCCCCTTAGCCAATCAGAGCTACTGAGGCGTACGTAAGGTTCTGTCACTGCAAGTTGTTTGACCGTCACTGACCGTCTTTCTACTGAGCTTCTTACTTGGACTTAAAAAAATAAAATTAAAAAAAGGATTTTGACATTTTGACCTCTGGTTTTGGAACTGTTTTCTGGGACTGTTAGAGGAATCACACTTGTGCGTGCGTGGTGTGTGTGTGGTGTGTGTGTGTGGGTGTGTGGTGTGTGTGTGTGGGTGTGTGGTGTGTGTGTGTGTGGGTGTGTGGTGTGTGTGTGTGTGCTCTCCAGGTGGCTGAAGTTTGAGGAGGACGTGGAGGACGGGGGCGAGCGCTGGAGCAAGCCCTACGTGGCCACGCTGTCCCTCCACAGCCTGTTTGAGCTGCGCAGCTGCATCCTCAATGGCACCGTGCTGCTGGACATGAGGGCCGGATCCCTGGAGGAGATCGCAGGTACTGCAGCCCTGGACATTTACATTTTACATTTAGTCATTTAGCAGACGCTCTTATCCAGAGCGACTTACAGTAAGTACAGGGACATTCCCCCGAGGCAAGTAGGGTGAAGTGCCTTGCCCGAGGACACAACGTCATTTGGCACGAACTGGCAACCTTCAGATTACTAGCCCGACTCCCTCACCGCTCAGCCACCTGACTCCCTGACACGGTCTGACCTGGACGCTCACCACAACACCGGCCTGGGTGTCTGGGTTAGGCCTGGGTGTCTGGGTTAGGCCTGGGTGTCTGGGTTAAGCCTGGGTTTCTGGGTTAAGCCTGGGTTTCTGGGTTAGGCCTGGGTGTCTGGGTTAGGCCTGGGTGTCTGGGTTAGGCCTGGGTGTCTGTGGTTAAGCCTGGGTGTCTGGGTTAGGCCTGGTCAGGGTTAGGGTTGGGTTGGGCTTGACGATGTGTTGGATTTTGGTTTGACTGGGTTATAAAGTGTGTGTGTACGTGTGTGTGTGTATGTGTGTACGTGTGTGTACGTGTGTGTGTGTATGTGTGTACGTGTGTGTACGTGTGTGTGTGTATGTGTGTACGTGTGTGTACGTGTGTGTGTGTATGTGTGTACGTGTGTGTACGTGTGTGTGTGTATGTGTGTACGTGTGTGTACGTGTGTGTGTGTATGTGTGTACGTGTGTGTACGTGTGTGTGTGTATGTGTGTACGTGTGTGTACGTGTGTGTGTGTATGTGTGTACGTGTGTGTACGTGTGTGTGTGTATGTGTGTACGTGTGTGTACGTGTGTGTGTGTTCCTCAGACATGGTCCTGGACCAGCACGAGGTGTGGGGGCCTCTGGGCGAGGAGGCTAGGCGCAGGATACGAGAGGCCCTGCTGAAGCAGCACCACCATCAGAACCACAAGAAGCTGGCCAATCGCATCCCCATCGTACGATCCTTCGCCGACATCGGCAAGAAGCAGTCGGAACCGCACTCCATGGACAAGAACGGTGAGGCCTGTTACATCATCTGATCAGCTGCTGTTCTTCAGTGTGTGAAATCTCCTTTAGTTGGTGTTTTGTATATAAGTGTGCGAGTCTGTCACTGCATTTGTGATGTGTCTCATGGTGTTTTGTGTGTGTGTGTATACCTCTATCTGTGTATCTGGCATGTGAACACCTCCAGAGCCCCCCCTCCTGTGGGCCTTGGAGCCCAGGGGCCCTCCCCCCAGCAGGCCCTCGTCTCGCTGGCTCTGGCCACGCTGTGTGTGTCTCCAGGCGTGCGTCTCCACCCCTCCCTGCCCCCTCCCTCCCCCCTCCCTCCCCCGCGGGCGCCTCCCCAGCAGAGCCCAGGCCGACCGCCTCAGTTTCCTCCAGGCTCTGGCTCAGGGCTACTCCCCTGTCCCCCTGCTGGACACAGACCAGGACGTTTACACAGGCAACTAGACACGACGCCTTCTCTGACTCAAACACTCATGTCGCCCGCTCAAGTTCTCATGTGTAGATGCTAGCGTCTCTGGCACTGAGAGTGAATGGATGGGCTTCTGAACGTAGACACAGGATACTTCACGTCCCAGGATCATACTGCCGCCCCTTCCACTGTTATTCAACCCAGAGATGAGTCACAACCACTCACATCCATTCATAACCTCCATCTGGATGTGTACCAGGGTTGTGGTGGCTTCTTTACTAACATGACTTTAACTCCCATCTGTTTGACTAGACTCACAGGGTGTTTTTAGTCTGATCATAGCTCTCGCATAGATTCAGACCTGGGACAGTTGCACTAATTCATTGTGAGAAATATGGTGCTAATGACACCAGTTTACTGGTTTGGTAAATAAGGAAATGGGTCGCAGGTTCAATTACCGACCCTTTACACTGCTTTGGATGCAAGTATATTTTAAATAAATACATGATAAATATTGAACCTTAGTATTTGAATTTATTTACACACAGTCATTGACCCAGATCTGCATCCCGTGTAGCAGGATCTCACACTAGCTGTTTGAGGGAGCTACAGCTATTAGCTGGTACCTACTGTACCTTGTTACTGTCGTCCTGCTTCTCTAGTGGCCTGTCTAAACACAGACCATGTATGTGTAACTGTGTCTGGTCTCTCCTCTCCGGTGGTCTCCCAGGCCAGACGGTCTCACCCCAGTCCCAGCCGGCCAGCATGGAGGTCAAGGGAGACGTGAGCAGGGAGAACAGCGCCGTAGACTTCAGCAAGGTAAGACCATCTAGCGCTGAGTAGCTAGCAACACACAGGCTATAGGAAAGAAAGAAGGGTGAGGTTCTTGCCAGATTTAGATGCCAGATTTGTTGACAATATTTCATCAAGATGAGATGTAACTTTTTTTGGGAGGTTACTGTATTGATAAATAGTAATATTATAGATGTCCTGGTGTTAATTTCAAACCAAGAAGAGTAAGAAATAATGTAACCCACATGCTGCGGTAGCTTAGCGCGTATGCTAACAGTAATATAACCTACTTGCTGCGGTAGCTTAGCGCGTATGCTAACAGTGCTGTCCGTCTGCTGTAGATAGACCTCCACTTCATGAAGAAGATCCCGGCGGGTGCAGAGGCCTCCAACGTCCTGGTGGGGGAGCTAGAGTTCCTGGAGCGTCCTGTGGTGGCGTTCATACGCCTGGCGCCAGCCGTGCTGCTCAACGGCCTGGCTGAGGTGCCCATCACCACCAGGTACCTGTTAGCATCACCACCAGGTACCTGTTAGCATCACCACCAGGTACCTGTTAGCATCCTGAGCAATCCTCATGTGTTATAAACATGTTATAACTCCTGTGTGTTCTCCGTCTGTGTGATCCCTCAGGTTCCTCTTCATCCTGCTGGGGCCTCTGGGTAAGGGACCCCAGTACCACGAGATAGGCCGCTCCATCGCCACGCTGATGACTGACGAGGTGGGCGGGGCTGGGGGCACACCGAAGCACATCTTATTAGGGCCAGAAAGGCAGACAAGGGCAATCAAGAACAGATTGAAGTGACTCTTCATTCTCCCCTCACAGGTCTTCCATGACGTGGCGTACAAAGCCAAGGACAGGAAGGACCTGGTGGCGGGTATCGATGAGTTTCTGGACCAGGTGACGGTGCTGCCTCCAGGAGAGTGGGACCCGTCCATCAGGATAGAGCCGCCCAAGAACGTGCCCTCGCAGGTCAGCCCCTCGCCCCCGCCCCCTGGGAGAGCTCACACTGGACCAGGGTTTAGAAACCACAGGGTTAGATTTTTATAGGTTGGATCATTATATGTTAGGCTATTATAGGTTAGATGATGTATTTTAGGTTTAGATTATTTATTATAATTTTCGATTGTTTAATAAAAGTTTAGATAGGAAACTGTAAAGAGGAGTAGGACCAAAGAACTCCACTATACCTGTTCTATAGGCAAATAAACTGGTTCTCCTGATCCTGGTTCTAATCCTCCAGCTCTGCAGATGTTCCAGCGTCTAATTCAGGCCCGTGGTCGAGCGTCAGCGCTCGAACCCGATCCCAGATCCGCTGGACTCGCAGAACACTCTCCAGAGATCTGCTCTCAATCCTTTTTTACATCTGTTTATGCCCTCACTAATACCAGCTATTCTGGGACGGGAGGAACATTCATCCATCAAATAAGTGGTTCATGTTAGTCTTGGCAGAAACAACGTTGGTCTTTACAGCGTACAGTAACCACCCTGTGTGACCCGGGTCCCTGTTCCCAGTCCTCAGGACACAGCAAGTCCCTGAGGAGCCTCCAGAGCACAGGAAGAGGCAGGACTGACTTGTGGTATGCTTGATTGACTCTATGATTGATTCTCACCCTATCAGGAGAAGAGGAAGATTCCTCCCATGCCCAATGGGGTGACGGATCTGGGAGAAGCAGAGGAGTCTGAGGGCCACGGAGGACCGGAGCTGCAGCGCACTGGGAGGTCTGTGTCTCTGTGTGTGTGTGTCTGTGTGTGTGTGTGTCTGTGTGTGTGTCTCTGTGTGTCTGTGTGTGTCTCTGTGTGTGTGTGTCTCTGTGTGTGTGTGTGTGTGTCTCGGTGTGTCTGTGTGTGTGTGTCTCTGTGTGTCTCTGTGTGTCTGTGTGTGTCTCTGTGTGTGTGTGTGTGTCTCTGTGTGTGTGTGTGTCTCTGTGTGTCTGTGTGTGTCTCTGTGTGTCTCTGTGTGTCTCTGTGTGTGTCTGTGTGTGTCTCTGTGTGTCTCTGTGTGTCTCTGTGTGTGTGTGTGTGTGTGTGTCTCTGTGTGTCTGTGTGTGTGTGTGTGTGTGTGTGTCTCTGTGTGTCTCTCTGTGTGTGTGTGTCTGTGTGTGTCTGTGTGTGTGTCACTCTCTCTCTGCTTGTCCCTTCCTCTTTGTCCTGTTTCTGGCCCCCACTTCTGTCCCGTCAGTAAATCAATCCCTCCTTTCCTCAGCAGACCCGGCCGTGGGCTCCTCTCCCCCCTCCCCTTCCCCCCACTCCGCTAGATATCCATCCCCTCTCTGAAGCACACTTCCCTGAGTGTGTTCAGAGTCAGTGAAGCAGACTGTCCTACATGAGGGCCATCTCTTATTCAGCGCTCCCAAGACCAGGTTAAGCAGACGGTTATCCACGCACCCACACAGTGAATACCCCTGTGGAGCTTTAAAGAGATCCTCCCGACATTCATTATTGATCAACAGTAGCGTTTACTCACAACCTCACCTGTTTCGCACATGCTTAGTCTAACTCAGCGCTGAAAGAGGTGCTAACCACCTCCAGTCATTCACAGGGACTGGAGCTATGTGAACATCATGTACAGAAGCATTAGGTACAGTACACACCCTAATTAAACTCTTGGGCAACGCTATTCCCAGACACAGTGCAGTGCAGACCTAGACACTGATAAGAGGTACAGAGTGAGGTGAGGTCCCAGGGTCTGGTCCAGTGCAGTGTGGTAGAGTCTGGTCCAGTGCAGTGTAGTAGAGTCTGGTCCAGTGCAGTGTAGTAGAGTCTGGTCCTGGCAGTGTTTGGCTCTGAGCCCAGCTCTGCTACGAGCCTCCCCAGAGATGCTGAAATACCACTGACGGGCACGCCCCCACCGTTGCCCCGGAAACCACCTCCAGCGAGGCAGCCATGCCACCTGCTACCAGGGGCGGGGGGGCGGGGGGGCGGGGGGGGACTGGAGGCCCCTCCCTCCCCCTTCATCCCCCCTCCTCCCATACCTCCATCCATCTCCCCTCCCTCCCCCTTCATCCCCCCTCCTCCCATACCTCCATCCATCTCCCCTCCCTCCCCCTTCATCCCCCCTCCTCCCATACCTCCATCTATCTCCCCTCCATCCATCCATCCATCCCATGTTTATTTAACCCCCCTCCATACCCTCCCCGTTTCTCTTCCTCCTCCCTCTGCTTTTCTCATCCCTTTCTCCCCCTTCCCCCTCCACAGTTTTCTCCCTCCCTCCATCCCTCCCTCCCTCCCTCCCTCCCTCATGCAGTATTCATGTGAGCTCGATGATAAATCAGCGATGTGTGCATACACACCATCTAACCATCCGTGTCTGTCATATCCTGTCTGTGCGTGTCACTTCCTGAGTGTTGAAGCGTGCAGTCACACCACCTCACGTGTCCTCGTGTGTTTTTTATCTCCAGGTTTTTTGGAGGCTTCTTCATGGACATCAAGCGCAAGGCTCCCCACTACCTGTCTGACTACAAAGATGCAGTCAGCCTGCAGTGTCTGGCCTCCTTCCTGTTCCTCTACTGCGCCTGCATGTCCCCCGTCATCACCTTCGGGGGGCTCTTGGGGGAGGCCACGGAGGGACGCGTAGTAAGTCGAGACAAGTGCACCTTCCTGTAGAGCAGTCACGGCAGTCACCCCCCCCCCCCCCACACACACACACACACAGAACTGAGAAAACCATTGTACAGAGACTCCATCAGTATTAGACTAGGCTTGGTCATAAATATAGCATGGTCCAGTATGATGCAGTATGATCCAGTATGATGCAGTATGATCCAGTATAGTCCAGTATGATCCAGTATGGTCCAGTTTGATCCAGTATGGTCCAGTATGGTCCAGTATAGTCCAGTTTGATCCAGTATGGTCCAGTATGATCCAGTCTGATCTGTTTGTGATCTGCTCCTCCAGAGTGCCATCGAGTCCCTGTTCGGAGCCTCCATGACAGGCATCGCCTACTCCCTGTTCGCCGGCCAGCCTCTCACCATCCTGGGCAGCACTGGACCCGTCCTGGTGTTTGAGAAGATCCTCTTCAAGTTCTGCAAGTAGGTCCCCGATATAGTACTCAGAGACTGCACCTGTTACAGTACACAGATGCTACACCTGTACACAGATGCTACACCTGTATAGAGATCAGCGATGTTAGCGCTTCACGTGGCCAGGCTTAGGTGTGAACATGTGACTGTGCTCATATGAACATGTTTGTGTGTGTGTGTCTGCCTGTGTGTGTGTCTGCCTGTGTGTGTGTCTGCCTGTGTGTGTGTCTGCCTGTGTGTGTGTCTGCCTGTGTGTGTCTGCCTGTGTGTGTCTGCCTGTGTGTGTGTCTGCCTGTGTGTGTGTGTGTGTCTGCCTGTGTGTGTGTCTGCCTGTGTGTGTGTGTGTGTCTGCCTGTGTGTGTGTGTGTGTCTGCCTGTGTGTGTGTGTGTGTCTGCCTGTGTGTGTGTCTGCCTGTGTGTGTGTGTGTGTCTGCCTGTGTGTGTGTGTCTGCCTGTGTGTGTGTCTGCCTGTGTGTGTGTGTGTGTCTGCCTGTGTGTGTGTGTCTGCCTGTGTGTGTGTCTGCCTGTGTGTGTGTCTGCCTGTGTGTGTGTGTGTGTGTGTCTGCCTGTGTGTGTGTGTGTGTCTGCCTGTGTGTGTGTGTGTGTGTCTGCCTGTGTGTGTGTGTGTGTCTGCCTGTGTGTGTGTGTCTGCCTGTGTGTGTGTGTCTGTCTGTGTGTGTGTGTGTGTCTGCCTGTGTGTGTGTGTGTCCTCCCAGGGACTACGGTTTGTCCTATCTGTCCCTGCGCGCCTGTATCGGTCTGTGGACGGCATTCCTGTGCCTGGTCCTGGTCGCCACGGACGCCAGCTCGCTGGTGTGCTACATCACGCGCTTCACGGAGGAGGCCTTCGCCTCGCTCATCTGCCTCATCTTCATCTACGAGGCGCTGGAGAAGCTGATCCACCTGGGAGAGCACTACCCCATCAACATGAACAACAACCTGCAGAAGCTCACCCAGTACTCGTGAGTCACACACACACACACACACACACATGTCCTCGCTTTATGGCAACAGACGCTGTTTATGGGTAGTTACGTGTGGTTGTGTGTGCGTGTGGATTTGTGTGTATGTGTTTGTAGTGTGCACGTGTAACAAAACAAGACCAGCGTTAAGCTACAGGCATTATGGGTTCTTCATCTTTTTCAGTAATTCTACAAGATTATTGCTTTATGTAGAATAATCCCAGGGAAGGACTGCATTAGTATGCTGCATAATCTACCGCAGGTTGAGATAAGGGATAGTCTGTTTAGTTGTTTTATTCGTTTTTTTTATAAACATTTGATAAATCCTATAGATTAACTACATAGTAGGAAAGACATGTTTGGTCTGGAGCCATGAAGGTGGATAAGGATAACTTTGTTAACGTGTGTGTGTGTGTGTCTCTCAGGTGTGTGTGTGTGGAGCCCACACACCCCACCAACGAGACGCTGAGGTACTGGGATGAGAGGAACATCACTGCCTCCAACGTCAACTGGACGTCCCTGGAAGTCTCGGTACTGAGCTAGCACTGTGTGTGGTTCTTTGTGTGGTTGTGTGTGTGTTTCTGTGTGGTTGTGTAAGGTTGTGTGTGTGTGTAGTTGTAGCCAGGAGAGACAGAGGGCAGCTGCTCTCTCCTGGCTTGGATCACCACGGTTCTCCAGCTTGTCTCCCCTGTCTGTGCAGGAGTGCGAGGTGTTCCGGGGTCATTTCGAGGGCAGCGCCTGCGGCCCTCACGGCCCCTACATCCCAGACGTGCTCTTCTGGTCCGTGATCCTGTTCTTCTCCACCGTGGCCATGTCCTCCTTCCTCAAGGAGTTCAAGACCAGCCGATACTTCCCCACCAAGGCACGACTCCTCCTCGCCTCCTGCCCTCCTCGCTTCCTGCCATTTGCCTCCTGCTTCCTTGCCACCTTCCCTGCCACCTAGTGTCCTAGCATCTTAGCGTCCTACCCTACTAGCCTTCTAGATTCCTAGCCACCTTGGATCCTATTCACTTAGCATCTTAGCCTCCCTAGCCTCCTAGCCTCTTAGCCTCCTAGCATCTTGGTATCCTAGCCTCTTAGTCTAGCCTGTCAGTCATTCGAAGGCCACACAGGAAACAGCTTCCCCGTTTTATTCACAGACTTCATAGTTATTTAGTTTCTGTGGTTTGTGGTCATCGAGAGTACAGTAATGAATCCCAGGTGTCATTTTGAGAACAGTTTGGTTCGTGTGGAAAGAGTCGACTTCCATCCATGAACGACTGACACCACCTGGTGGTGAAACAGCAGTACTGCATACACAACCCCATTCAGCCTGACCCGGCCATCCTTTTCCCTTTTTCTAGTGACAACCTCTAAGCCATCATGGTTATATAATGAATGTGATATATATATATAGATGGCTATGAACAATTCCGTCATAAAACTCATACCTCACTCTGGATTAAAGCGTTTGCTAAATGAGTCAAATGAAACTGAGTTGCTGTTGGTCCTCCTCTCCAGGTGAGGGCGATCATCAGTGACTTTGCTGTTTTCATCACCATCCTCACCATGGTCCTGGTGGACTACGGCCTGGGAATCCCCTCCCCAAAACTGCAGGTCCCCAGCAAGTTTAAAGTAAGTACACACGCACACAGCACACACACACGCACGTATATAACTCTTATGACTTTTGTACACGAATAAAATGAGCAATTTTATGTTACAAAAAATGTATTGTGTTGTGTGGTCGTCTCCAGCCCACCAGGGACGACCGCGGGTGGTGGATCAACCCGGTGGGGCCGAACCCCTGGTGGACCACCATCGTGACGGTTATCCCCGCACTGCTCTGCACCATCCTCATCTTCATGGACCAGCAGATCACCGCCGTCATCATCAACAGGAAGGAGCACAAGCTGAAGGTACCATCCTCAAAATGGAGGGAATGTTCTTTGTCCAGTCAGGAATCTCGTTTAGGATGTTTCTCGACGGTGTTGTTGATGTACCTCAGTAGTATTTGACGCAGATCATACCCTACCGCACCATTGCAAGTTCAGTCGCCCCCTAAAAAATACTTTGGATAAAAGCGTCTGCTAAACAAACACCTTATTCAGCATCCCTGAACCAGGAGGTGCCCAATCAAACCCCTCCGTTAAACAAATACCATCAACACTTCCTCCAGAGCGCGTCTTAACTCCTCTCCTCTCTCCGTGGTGCAGAAGGGCTGTGGCTACCACCTGGACCTGTTTGTGGTGGGGGTGATGCTGGGTGTGTGCTCCCTCATGGGCCTGCCCTGGTTCGTGGCGGCCACCGTCCTCTCCATCTCCCACGTCAACAGCCTGAAGTTGGAGTCGGAGTGCTCCGCCCCTGGCGAGCAGCCCCGCTTCCTGGGGATCAGAGAGCAGCGCTTCACCGGTCTCATGATCTTCCTGCTCATGGGCTGCTCCGTGTTCATGACATCCGTGCTCAAGGTGAGGTCAGAGGTGAAAGGTCAGAGGGAGGGAGTCGAGGGGGACGGAGGTGTGACTCGTTAGATGTGAGGGAGAGAGCTCCGTCATGCGTGTGTACAGACACACACACACACACGCTCACACACACTGTTAATAAACCTCTGGGTATAGTGTACAGCATCATTAACAATTCTTCCATAAAAATATTTTTTAGACCAGTGTGTCTGCTAGTCTGTTGACTGGGTATCTGTGTTTGTATTCACAGTTCATCCCGATGCCAGTGCTGTATGGGGTCTTCTTGTACATGGGAGCTTCTTCTCTGAGGGGAATTCAGGTGAGTGGTTCCCCCCAGTGGTAGGGGACCGGTACTGCATGCTGCTGCAGATACATTTAGTCATTTAGCAGACACTCTTCAAGGAGATGGTACAGTAGAGTTGTCTCAAAAAACTTGAATGTCCTCAGAGAGGCACTCAGTGGTACCTCGATACTGTAGCAGGCCAGCCCAGTCTCTAGTTCCTGCCTGACTGAGTTAACCCTGTGTGTTAGAGAGCCCAGTCTCTAGTTCCTGCCTGGCTGAGTTAACCCTGTGTGTTCTGCCAGAGTTCCCAGACTGTGTGGGACTACGTAACCGACAGTGACAAAGTTGACGTTGTTTATCAGAAACTTTATAAGGTTTGACTTTCTCTCGTGTCGTTATTTCATCTCTACCATGCCGACGTCTCTGTGGTCCAGTTCTTCGACCGTCTGAAGTTGTTCGGCATGCCGGCCAAACACCAGCCGGACTTTATCTACCTGCGGCACGTGCCCCTGAGGAAGGTGCACCTGTTCACCGTGGTGCAGCTCACCTGCCTGGCTCTGCTCTGGATCATCAAGACCTCCAAGGCTGCCATCGTCTTCCCTATGATGGTGCGTGTGTGGAGATGTGTGTGTCCTTGTGTGGAGATGTGTGTGTCCTTGTGTGGAGATGTGTGTGTCCTTGTGTGGAGATGTGTGTGTCCTTGTGTGGAGATGTGTGTGTCCTTGTGTGGAGATGTGTGTGTCCTTGTGTGGAGATGTGTGTGTCCTTGTGTGGAGATGTGTGTGTCCTTGTGTGGAGATGTGTGTGTCCTTGTGTGGAGATGTGTGTGTCCTTGTGTGGAGATGTGTGTGTCCTTACATTTAGCAGATGCTCTTATCCAGAGTGACTGTGTCCTTGTGTGGAGGTGTGTGTGTGTGTCCTTGTGTGGAGGTGTGTGTGTGTGTCCTTGTGTGGAGGTGTGTGTGTGTGTGTCCTTGTGTGGAGATGTGTGTGTGTGTGTGTGTTTGTAGCTGTATTTGTTGAGTCTCTGGGATTGTTCCAGATGTTTTTTCTAAAGCTTTTCTGCTTTCGAAATCCTGCGTCTGCCATGTTCTCCTGCTCCAGGTCTTAGCCCTGGTGTTCATCCGGAAGCTCCTGGACTTCTTCTACACCAAGCGGGAGCTGAGCTGGCTGGATGACCTGATTCCTGAGTGGAAGAAGAAGAAACTGGAGGATGCGGAGGAGGAGGTGCCGTAGAAACTGTTACTGCTCCGGATTCACTGCTGGAGACTTTCTGCTTTATCTGAGTAAAAACGCTTGTTAGGCATTCAGCAGGTAGCTGTCTTAAGGACACTTTCGCTCCGGTGCAACGTGAAATAGGTCGAACTTCTGTCTGTGACGTCATACTGCTAACTGAGGTGAACCTCTGGTCTCTTGGAGGCTTGTTTTGATGCTGTGTCCCCCCCCCCCCCCAGGAGGAACACAGCATCGTAGCGGAGGAGGAGGGGATCATCCAGGTGCCGATGGAGGGACACTACAAGTACGTCTGACTTGTCACACCGTTGGGCTCACTAGCGGATATTCATGACATCACAGATCTTACATTATATTTGAGTTCAGCAGTTGCTTTTAGCCAAAGCGACATACAAATAGCATGTAGAAAGTACAGCATTAGATCAAGGATGTGCACAGTCCTGTGGTGCTGTAATGTGTGTACCATGTAGCTGTGTACCCTGTAGCTGTGTATCCTGTAGCTGTGTACCATGTAGCTGTGTACCCTGTAGCTGTGTACCCTGTAGCTATGTACCATGTAGCTGTGTACCCTGTAGCTATGTACCATGTAGCTGTGTACCCTGTAGCTGTCTACCATGTAGCTGTGTACCCTGCCGCTGTGTACCATGTAGCTGTGTACCCTGCAGCTGTTTACCATGTAGCTGTTTACCATGTAGCTGTATCATGTAGCTGTATCATGTAGCTGTTTACCATGTAGCTGTATCATGTAGCTGTGTACCATGTAGCTGTATCATGTAGCTGTTTACCATGTAGCTGTATCATGTAGCTGTATCATGTAGCTGTTTACCATGTAGCTGTATCATGTAGCTGTGTACCATGTAGCTGTATCATGTAGCTGTATCATGTAGCTGTATCATGTAGCTGTATCATGTAGCTGTGTACCATGTAGTTAAAGCCCCATCGTAGCGGCCGGGTTCCAATCCAGCTCAGGTACTAAAGGCAGCAATGCTCCCTAAAGATATCAAGAACAACTCAAAAGCATAATAGTTCTAACAGTGTTTCTGTGTTCAGAGGCAGGGAACCGACTGTGTTTTAGATGTGTCTGCTGGACCTGAAGAAGCTAGCGTGTTCCCTGGTGTTTTACAGGACGGACCTTAGTGACCCAGCCACAGTAAACATCTCAGACGAGATGTCCAAGGGCTCGTTCGGAAACGTGTGGAAGAGTGTCAACCCAGAGAACGCAGAAAAAAAGAAAGATCCCAGCGCCAAGAGGTAAAACGCTCCAGCCGCCATCTCATCCTCCCAGTCACCAGGGCCCACACGCCACAACACCAAACAGTGCGACAGAACGACCTACAAAATATTTGTAAAAAAACAAAAAAACAAGCAGGACGACTTGCTAAATGTTAACCCGTTCCCTCATAAAAATTAACCCCTTCACTGCCTTTGTCATCCTGTCCCATTCATAAGCTCCCCTACCTAGCCTCCCAGAGCCGCCTGCCAGAGGTAAGTGGTTCTGTGAAGGCATGACGAGCTTTGTCCCGCTGACGAGAGGAGGGCTTGTCGTTGCATGTTGTGGAACACGAGGAAACTGTGTCTGATCTTGTCACCTTGGTTTCCTGCTGTGCTGTTTGTTTTACTGGGGGAATAATGCCTGCTCACCTGCTTGAAACTGTGAATGTACACACGCACGACGACTGTAATGCATGGTGTACTTGTTTTTCCATAAACAGGAAGCGCATGGCAGTGATGCCCCCCACAGTTTGAGGGCTGTACTGCACCACTCTTCCCTGTCTACTTCTCAGTCCAGCCTGTTCTAATAGGCATTGTGTTGTGTACTTATTTAGGAATGGTGTCATTATATGCATGCCTGGATAAAACACACCCACCCCCCTGATCACACCTACAGCCCTTACAGTCTGTAACTCCGCCCCTCAGTCTGTGTGACTCCGCTCCTACAGTCTGTAACTCCGCCCCTACAGTCTGTGTGACTCCACCCCCTCAGTCTGTGTGACTCCGCCCCTACAGTCTGTGGGACTCCGCCCCTCATCTGTCTGACTCCGCCCATGTCCCCTTGTCTTCCACAGTTTCTCCCCTGGCGGTGAGAAGAGATTCAAGCGGAGGAGCAAGGGAGAGAAGGGTTTGGACCGGGAGACAAGTTTGTGATGCTTCCCCTCGGCTGCCGCTCTGGCAGACGAAGAGCAGAGCTCCGGAGTGCCACCAGACCACTGTCCTGTCCTGTGCGTCCTTGTCCTGATCGTCTGTGTGTGCAACTTGTGTGTGAACAGGTCTGTTAGAAAATGGATAACCTTTTAGCGGAAACCAAGAAACATTCAGTGTCATGTGTTTTACAATGTATGGTGAAGCTAAGAGTATGAGTAAGTGAGAGATTTACTGACACTTCGTGGGGTTGTGTTAATGGGCCAATTCAGCAACAATTTTCAATGCCGGTTTTTAAAAACGTATTTACTTTTTGATGGATTATTTGTATTTTGTATGTTTTTTCTATTTTTCCAACAAATATAACTGTTTATGATCCTTATGATAACCTATCAGAACAAAACCTCCAATTAATGGAATTTATGTTTGGTGTTAACGGGATATCACTATTGAATAGATGCACTTGACACAAAAGATTCTTTAAAAACTTCTAGCTAGATATTTGCCACTAACAACCTACTTTGAAAACATGAAAACCTGTGGGGTATAATTGAAGAAAATCCTGAAAAACATTTTGAAGGTGAAACTTTTTTTAATATATAAATCTACATATACACTGTATATCTAAATGTTTTGAAGCAGTATTTCATGAAATATTTTATCATTGCTATTTTACGGTTGACACTGTATGTTCATAGCACTGTATTAACCAGTGAGTTCAGGACAGTGTTTTAAAGGCACTTGTTGGGGTTAGTGGCTGTAACTGAACCATAGCCCTGAAGTTACTAAGGTACTGTACATTTAACTAGCTAAGTTTGGGGAAAAAAACAAAAAAAACAATGTTGTCTTAGCTTCTCCAGATTGATTTTGCAAACGATTCTTTACAGAAACTGTAGAAAATAGTTTATTTTCATCTGAATTTGGTCCTCATCACGTGTCATCGTCATGATGTTTCATTGCGTTGCACATGTGAACACTCCCTCCAAAGCAACTCCATGTCTGTTTAAACAAACTGTTACTGTCAAACACCTGCACAAAGGTAGCCTGCTAAACCACCCTGATCCTGCCAGATCCCACTAGTTCACCCTGAGGTGGAGCAAGGTTAAAGGTCAGGCTGGTTTACCTGGTTAGCAAGAAGCCCAACCAGCCTTGTCTTGTTCCTGGACGGGGGTTTCTCTGAGAGATGCAATAAACCTTTGATGAGAAAAGGGTAACGTAATAAATAGTAAAGATTCTTGATGTACAATACATAGTATATTTTATTCATGTAAAATGTTAACTAGTATATTACTAACTTTGAATTGATGTTACGAAAAAAAAAAAAAAAGTTTTGTTCTAAAAGTCTTTCCCATTGTGGTGTTGTATTGATGGATTTTTTGTTAGGTAGAAAAAAATACATGAAAGGGTCAAAAATATATCAATATCAAATTTTGGCCACTTCAGTGTGGAATTCTGCCTTAAAATGTAGTATTGATAGCTGAAGACTTGCACTCAAGAGTTTGAATTATCTGTGTAAAATATCAACAAATGTGGTTCCAAATGTGATTTGCTACACGACAGGACGCGTTAGAGAAAAGGTTGTGTGAGCCATTCAAATAAAGCGACTGCGACACTGATCTGAAATTGGGTTCAAATGATTATTTTTATAGTTTAGTCTGTGACGTGCTGAGCTCCGAGGCCTCGGGGCGTGCTTGCGAGGCCTTGAGCAGGATGGCGTCCTCGGGGCGGGGTGGAAGGCGTGGGACGGGCCTGGTCCTGGAGGGGAGGCCCTGGAAGGAGTAGTGTGAGGAGGAGAGCTGCTCCAGGGTCATGGTCTGGGCCTCCTCCCAGGAGGGCATGCTCAGGGTGGAGGAACGCCAAGTACTGGGGCTCGTAGGGGACGTGCCGAACCACTCAGCCTGGAGAGAGAGGAGGAGAGAAAAGGGGGAGAGAAGAGGGGGAGAGAAGAAAGGACAGAAGAGGAAGGAAGGGAGAAAAGGGAGGAGGAGGAGGAAGAGGGAGAAGATGTAAAGGACTAGGTTCTACTCACGCCTGCATCTCGTGGTCTCCGTGACCCTCAGGCATCCCCTCTTCCCACCTGGCTGTGTGTGACCCAGGCCTGCTCCAGCCTGTTCCCCTGCTCCTGGCTGAGCTGGAGGCCCCTGGAGAGCAGCAGCTGGGCCAGGGCCTCGTGACCGGCCAGCAGGTACAGGTAGGCCTTCAGGTGCAACACCCTAGGAGTGAACATCTGGACGCGGGAGAACTTCAAGTGGAACTCAGTGAAGTGCTGTGAGGGACAGAGAGTGTTTTTCAACCTTTTGAAACCTTTTTCCCCACAATAATTTTTTCAACGTTTCCAAACTTTTTAATCAACTTTTTGGGAAAATATTTGGTCAAACATTTTGTGGAAAATATTTGTTCAAACTTTTTGGTGAAAGCTTAAAGCTTGGGAGCTTACGTTGTTGTGCATGATAGCCAGTAAATGAAAAAAGGTGCGCAATGAAAATAAATAAAATACAAAATACAGATTCAAACTAAGTAACAAGCCTGGCTTGAATAAGTAAGAAGTAGAAAGTACAGAATATTTGTGTAAGAAGTGAAAGTAAAAAGTTGTAAAGTACTGTAACCAGAACAACCTCCAGTACAGTACCGTTTCCCATGTCTGTGTGTGGCACCTTCTGAGTTGTGTGGTAGATCAGGAGGATGTGTTTGTTGTTTTCCATCAGGGCCTTCCTGAACAGCAGCACGCTGGACTCCAGGAACATGGCTCCTCCGCTGGTGGACTGGATGGATGCGGGCGTCTGGGGGACGATGGCACACACTCTGGTATAAAAGAAACGCGCCCTCTCCCAATCACACAGCCTTGTATACCTGAGTACGCAGACCACACACACAGGGACACACACACAACCAGTTAGCATCAGCAGGATAAGGGTTGGCGCTGTGGTGAGGTGTGGCGTTGTGGTGAGGTGTGGCGTTGTGGTGAGGTTCACCAGAGGGCCAGAGCAGAGTACAGGTCACACATCAGGCTGTGGTCCAGCAGCAGGTTGGGGTCAGACTGGGACTCCTCCACGAAGCGGCAGCACCTCTCGAAGCTTCTGAAGGAGAAGCCTGAAACACAGACGCCACCGTGAGCCGGCCTGTTCACACCACGCTGGCCCCAGAGATCACCTCCCTGCTGCTGGACCCAGAGATCACCTCCCTGCTGCTGGACCCAGAGATCACCTCCCTGCTGCTGGACCCAGAGATCACCTCCCTGCTGCTGGACCCAGAGATCACCTCCCTGCTGCTGGACCCAGAGATCACCTCCCTGCTGCTGGACCCAGAGGAAGCTGGATGCTGCTCTAATCTATTCTGCTATTTCCTGTTCTGTTCTATTCTAATCTGTCCTGTGCTGTTCTGTTTGTGTTGGTCCTGGTGTGTTCAGAGCTCTGCATGCCTGCGTAGAGGAGTGTGTGTTCAGAGCTCTGCATGCCTGCGTAGAGGAGTGTGTGTTCAGAGCTCTGCATGCCTGCGTAGAGGAGTGTGTGGAAGCAGGAACTGTAGAACCATCCTGTGGCTGAGCTGACTCCACTCCTGCTGCCCACATCCTCCAGGACCTGCATGAGCTGCACACACTCCTTGTACCTGGACACACACACACATGCACACACATCACACAGACACATCAGTGTCAACTGTGTGTCATCGCCCTAAACTTTCAAGCTGGAGAATCTCTTAGATACTGAAGTGTGATGTGTGTGTGTCTAATCCCGCAGTGCCGGGTGGCTGAGGTCACCTCTGTAGGAACAGCAGGGGGGTGTGGAGGATGGCTGTAACCCGCATGTCCACTCCTGACTGGCTGATCACCCCCACATCCACTGCTGATTGGCTGGTCACATCCCTGTCCTCTCCTGATTGGCTGGTCACCTCCCTGTCCTCTCTTGGGTGGCAGGTCAGCATGCTGATTCTCTGAGCCCGGTAACCTGACACACACACAAGCTCCTGAGATCCACCTGTAGACATCCTGTCTGCCTTTCACTAACACACACAGATACACACACTCGTACAGGCACACACACATCACTAACACACACGCACCTCACCTTACCGTACTGGATGGAGCCAGCCAGGTCTCCGGAGCACATCTTGACGATGCAGAGCGTGTGGACCAGGTGACTCATGATGAACAGCCCCTCTGGTCCCCCAGGCAGCTGCAGGCACGCCCCACACAGCAGGCGCTCCAGCCTGCTGCACTCGCCCTCACAGCCCCGCAGACGGCAGAACAGGAAGTAGTCGATGGTCGAGAAGAGGACCTGGAATGCCACAGGAGGAAGAGGGAAGAGAGAGGAACTAGAGGAGAGATTTGGTCTGCTGGTTAGACTGGAACTGTTTTAATCGCACACCTGGTACCCTGAATAACACCTCTCCAGTTCTCTCCAGAACTGAAATATTTATGTCAAACTCTATGAACTCCTAGCTCTATGCGTCTCTCCAGATGTATATTTAGGAGCTTTAGTATATTATATGTTAGCTTATCATAAGTGTAACTAGGACTGGGCGATATATCGAATATTAGCGATATATATCGCAATAATTTTTATGTTGATGTAAAAATATCGTGAATATTAAAAATAAAAAATACAACTTTGGGGGGCAAAAGAAAATCATGTTTTTTTCTTATTTAAATGAAAATGCAAAGATATCGAGATATATCAAATATCGTAAACATTTTGACAATATCGAGATATCATATTTTTTTTTATATCGCCCAGCCTTGGTGTAACCTATGTTCTGAGTACTTATATGTAATGTTATGCCAGGTTGCTTTGCGTTGTCTTGTCCAAAGAATTTCAATGCCCAGTCTGACCCTGTGTTGTTCTGTGCATCTGACAAATAAAAAATTCTAGAACTTGAAGATGTGTTTAGTGTTGTTTTGGGACAGCTCTCCCTGGGTCAGCTGACCTTGTACTCCTGTGAACTGAGGCAGGCAGAGTTCCTCTCCATGGCAATGGCGAGCGAGGCGTGGAGCGTGTGATTGGCCGAGGACCTCATGCAGCAGATCTGCCACAGGTAGGACAGACAGGACATCTGCTCCCGCAGGCGGGCCAGCTTCTTCTTCCTGGTAAAACACAACAAGAAGCACCACTGTCCATGTTTCTGAAAAAAGAAGGCATCTCTAGTGTGTTATATAAGCTGGAAACATATTGATAGTTTTTAGTTTTAAAATAATACTAATACTTAATACTAGTGGCATGGTTTGTTTAAGATGAACTCACTCGCTTTATTTTGTGTTCATGTAGCTATAGTAATTTCTATGCACACTATTTGTATGTTGCTGTGGATGCAAGCTGCTGTGGCTGAATGACATGTAGCTGGTTAACTTGTCTACAGGGAACAGCCATCAGAAATCAAATAGATTTCTACAGCCCTTTTTACAGGCAATGTTACAGAGGGCCTTACATACGCCCATAGAACTGCCCAGGGTCCACGCCTGTGTCTGGGCAGGGCGGGGGACTGACCCTGGGGTCCTGAAGGTTGTGGACGCGTAGCAGCGGCTCTTCAGCCTCTCCAGGGTGAGCTTCAGCACCGCGGCCAGGCGGTTCCTGGGGAGTCTTCTGTTCAGGTGCTTCAGCGCTCGCACAAACATCTCCTCCGCTTCGCGGATCTGGCCTGTGCTGTACAGCACCTACATACACAGAAGCACAGCCACACTTGTAATCTTGACACCACAGCAGGCGCTGGGACATAGTGTGGGACACTAAGACGGAACACACAGGGTCCTGTACCTCTCCACTAAGACGGAACACACAGGCCTTCTCAAAGCTGCAGATCTTCACCCTCACCGAGGGCTCGGCCGTCTCAAACGCAGGCAGGCCGCAGCGGAGGTTGTCCAGGATCGCCTTGGCCTCGTTCAGGTAGGACAGAGCCTGGAGGAGAGCAGGGAACAGTAGGACAGAGCCTGGAGGAGAGCAGGGAACAGTAGGACAGAGCCTGGAGGAGAGCAGGGAACAGTAGGACAGAGCCTGGAGGAGAGCAGGGAACAGTAGGACAGAGCCTGGAGGAGAGCAGGGAACAGTAGGACAGAGCCTGGAGGAGAGCAGGGAACAGTAGGACAGAGCCTGGAGGAGAGCAGGGAACAGTAGGACAGAGCCTGGAGGAGAGCAGGGAACAGTAGGACAGAGCCTGGAGGAGAGCAGGGAACAGTAGGACAGAGCCTGGAGGAGAGCAGGGAACAGTAGGACAGAGCCTGGAGGAGAGCAGGGAACAGTAGGACAGAGCCTGGAGGAGAGCAGGGAACAGTAGGACAGAGCCTGGAGGAGAGCAGGGAACAGTAGGACAGAGCCTGGAGGAGAGCAGGGAACAGTAGGACAGAGCCTGGAGGAGAGCAGGGAACAGTAGGACAGAGCCTGGAGGAGAGCAGGGAACAGTAGGACAGAGCCTGGAGGAGAGCAGGGAACAGTAGGACAGAGCCTGGAGGAGAGCAGGGAACAGTAGGACAGAGCCTGGAGGAGAGCAGGGAACACAGCCTGCTGTCTCCCCCAGCAACACACACACTACACACACACACGCATACATACACACTACACACAGACATATTACACACTCACAAACACATACAGACTACACACACACCCTGAGGTTGTCGTGTAGGTATATGGAGGCAGCGGCGGTCTCCAGGAGGTAGTAGAAGGTTCTGGACACGTCGCCCACGCCGGCCCAGTGACGGATGATGGGTTCCAGAACACACTGGACCACCTGCTCACAGCTGCAGCCCCTCATCCGCTCCCCTGTGCTGCATCGCCTCATCCTCTCCACCCTGCTGCTGCCCTCATCCAGCATGGAGTCCAGCCTGGCCAGGAACTGCTTCTCTGTGCTGACACACACACACACATACACATAATTACACAAATCAAACATAGCACATTGCTCCAAGGTAGCTCCACACAGACACACACACTCAAACAGACACACACTGCTACTGCATACACACAGTTAAGACATGTTACCTGTCAGGAATCAGTGGCTGCACCTGGTTACCTCGGATACCATCTGAGAGAGAGACAGATCGACACAGAGACAGATCGACACAGAGACAGATCGACACAGAACGACACAGAGACAGATCGAGGGAGAGTGAGAACCGCTAAAGAAACACCCACATCCCATGGAGAACACAGGAACCTTCTAGATCGTTCTCCAGGGTTCTTGCAGGTTTCAGCAAGTCAAATTTAAGACCTTTTTAAGACATTTTAAGACCATAAAGACTGAAATTTAAGACCTACACTATGCATTACCCCAAAACATATTCTAATCAAAGAAATTCTGAAAAAAACATTTTATTTCAATGAATTCAGTCATTGAAAAGTATAAATGTAATTTACAGATAAAACAATCACATTAGTAATTTTTGAATATTTTTTAGGCAAAGTTTGCAGCGAGCCTTGTACCTGGAGCTGGGTACCGCTTGTAACCAACAGCGGAAATCGCTGTGATCTAGCCATGTCTCGTTGAAAGTACACTTTCCCATTTTCCACACGTAGCCGAACTTTAACAAACTCTGAGGAAGCGCAGACGTATTTCGCGGGCAGGTATTGCATTTATAACAGGATTTGTAGTTTTATCACCGTGTACATACCAACACCAATATCCCCCAGAAAGAACTACAACACACCGAACCAACGTTCTGAGGGCAGCGTTCTGCTGGTTTCGTTTGTAGAGCTCCGCTTTGTAGGCTGCAACTCAATACTTTTTTGCTACTTTGTCATAACTTTCTGCGGCCAGCGGTTCTGGAAATGAACGAGGGTAAAACCTTTTTTAGACCTGACTAAATGAAATTTAAGACCTCGGATGAAAATCTGGCCGTTTTTAAGACGTTTTAAGGCCTTAAATTTCAAGTTCCTAATTTTTATTTTTTTTAAGACTTTTTAAGACCCCGCGGGAAACCTGGTTCTCCACTCACCGAGGCCCTGGAGGTTATGGAGCAGCCCCGTGGGCCCGGCCGCGCCCTGCTGCGGCGGGCTGGGCTCGTCCTGGGCGCCGGCCACGCCCACGACGGCCCCGTGTCCGTAGATGAAGTGTGCATGGCGGCAGCTGGGGCAGCTGTGCGGCTGCTGCTGCAGGTAGCGGGCGCAGCGCGCGTGCAGATCCTTCCTCTGCTCCCGCAGCCACAGCTCACACGCTGTGTCCTTCACCAGCACCGTGCAGAAACGCATCACCTGGCAACACCACACACCCCCCCCAAACGGCATCCTCGCCCCCTCTGAGACAGTGGGGGGGAGGGGATAGGGAGAAGGGGATAGGGAGGGAGGAGGGTGAGGGGTTAGGTAGGGAGTAGGAGAGGGGTTAGGGGTGACAGATTAGGCAGGAGGTAGGTTGGGGTTAGGAAGTAGGGTGTGAGGAATCACTACTGTGTCACACTCAACACAGTCTAATCTCCCTGGACACCTGGCCCTCTACCTGTGTTGACGTCCTGGTTGTTGTGCTCACAGAAGCAGCTCAGCGCCCCCCAGCGCCCGGCCTCGCCTGCCTGCCCGCGCTGCCTGGGCTGGGAGCCGCACTCCAGGGTGCCCGACTGGAAGAGCAAGGCCAGCGAGGCGCCCAGCGTGGCCTCTGACCCCTCCGGCATGATGCTTCTCAGTATGTGGGTGGTGAAGGTGTGGCCAATGATCGCAGCACACTTCACTACCATCTGCTCTGTGGGCCGGAGGTGGTCCAGGTGGGCCAGGGCGATGCCTGGAGACACGCACATCTTCATCACCACCATCATCATCATCATCATCACCATCTTCATCACCATCATCATCACCATCATCTCTCATTTGGAAGATGCTTTTATCCAAAGTGACATTGAGTTCAGGGGGGAATTTGAACCTGCTGTTAAATGCTCTAAACGCTGAGTTACACCCATCCCCCACTGAGAGATCTCTGGTCCCTAGCCTGGCACGGCTGTGTGTGTGTGTGATGGGGGGGGGTACCTTTGAGAGTCAGAGGGATGGGGAACTCGTGGAACTTGGCGTCCTCCCTCACACAACAGACATACTGGGGCTTCTTCTGAGGTTTATCCAGACACGTCATCTTCCGAATTCTGGAGGGCTTCTTCATCACAACTGAGTCTGGGACAGGACACAGTCAGAGAGCGTGACCGTGTGTGTGTGTGTGTTAGTGTGTGTGAGAGTGCGTGACAGAGTGTGTGTGTGTATTTAACAGTCCTGTTAAACCAAGACATCATACAGGATTCTAATCAAAACCACCACACCCCACTAGGGGGCCCCCTCTGATAAGAATCACATTCTCGTAATATCCATGAAGAAGACCTCAACTAAACACAGACAGTAACAGAGCCTGTGACTAACATGCTCCACCAAGCATGTGGCGTGTATAATAATGTATAATATAGTATACTCCCACCATGTCCAAACGTCTTCTCAATTCTCGATATGCTTTCAGCCACTCCAGGTGTGGTGTGGGCGTGGCCCCCATGTGTGGTGTGGGCGTGGCCCCCAGGTGTGGTGTGGGCGTGGCCCCCAGGTGTGGTGTGGGCGTGGCCCCCAGGTGTGGTGTGGGCGTGGCCCCCAGGTGTGGTGTGGGCGTGGCCCCAGACGCTGCTGGTCTGGGAGCGCAGCGTGCCCACGCTGGGGAACAGGAGGGGGCAGGGGTCATCCTGCGTGTCCTCCCTCCTCCTCAGCCCGATCATCTGGGACTGGTACAGACTCCTCAGAAGCTCCTCACAGTAGAACGGCACGCCATGACTTCTCTCTACCAGGAAGCTACACACACACACACACACACACACATTATATCATGTTGTATTATACAATCCACATGTTAGATTACATCTAAAAGCTGTCCATCACTGCCTGATCCAGCAAGTGTGAGTCTGTATAAAGAGTGTGTGTTCACTGCAGGTGTGTGTGTGTTCACTGTGTGTGTGTGTGTACTGTGTGTGTGTGTGAGTACGTACACCTCCACCTGGCTGGGGATCATGTCCACGCCCAGCATCTGGCAGGCCATTTGCGTGATGATAAAGGGCTGCAGGGGCGCCAGCCTGAGGCAGCGTGAGCGGGGGAGGCTGACCAGGGAGGCCAGCGGGGAGCTGTGCCGGGCCTGGCTGCTGGGCTGGGCCTGGCTGCTGGGCAGGGCCTGGCTGCTGGGCAGGGCCTGGCTGCTGGGCAGGGCCTGGCTGCTGGGCTGGGCCTGGCTGCTGGGCAGGGCCTGGCTGCTGGGCAGGGCCTGGCTGCTGGGCAGGGCCTGGCTGCTGGGCAGGGCCTGGCTGCTGGGCTGGGCCTGGCTGCTGGGCAGGGCCTGGCTGCTGGGCAGCATGGACATGAACAGCAGCACGTGAGCCTGCAGCTGCAGCTGCAGCAGCAGAGACCAGGATGCACAGTCCACATAGTGAGCCTCGTCCAACACAAACACACAGGGCTGCTGCTCTGCAAACTGACACACACACACACACACACACATACACACACACACATACACACACATACACACACACACATACATACACACACACATATATACACACACACACACATACACACACACACACACACACACACATACACACACACACATATATACACACACACACACATATAAACACACATATACACACACACACACACACACATAAGACACATTACGTTGCTGCTGATCTGTGAACATCTTTGTTGTGGATTATAAACATCACCACATTGTGCTACCTGGCAGAGCAGCTTAATGAAGTAGTTAGCCGTCTCCCTGTGTTTCTCCTTGTGGTCCATGTCAGACACGGCTCGAGAAACCGGAAACTGCACACAGCAAAACAAAATACATTTCATCATTAAACCCTCCAAAAACGACCTACACAACAGCGAGCACCCCCCCCGCTGGCCTCCTGTGTGTGGGCGTGTGCACCTTGACCAGCAGGATGCTGTTGAGCAGGCAGAGGTTGTGCCTCATGTGTGGCTCTGTGATGTGGTCCAGGATGGCCCTCTCGCGGGCGGCGTAGCTCTTACAGTCCTGCATCCCCAGCAGCCTGGCCAGCAGGAGCCTCAGCGTGTAGCACGACTCCTTCAGGTCCACCTTGCTCAGCTCCAACGACACCACCCTGACAAGACCACCAGAGGGAGGTGCTGGCGTGGAATGCTCAGTGTGTTTTAAACTGAGGCACTCGTTTGTACGTCCATTCGGGTGAAAAAGTCTGATGAGTTCAATATAAATGCCCCCCCTGTCTCCTCCTCCTCCCCCTGTCTCCTCCTCCCTCTGTCTCCTCCTCCCCTGCCTCCTCCTGTCTCCTCCTCCCCCTCTCCTCCTCCTCCCCCTGTCTCCTCCTCCCCCTGTCTCCTCCTCCCCCTCTCCTCTTCCTGTCTCCTACTCCTCACCTCATCCCCTCCTTGGTGGCTCGGTAAGCGATCTCAGCCAGCAGACGGCTCTTGCCGTAGCCGGCAGCTCCTTCGAAGATGACGATGTTGGTGTAGTCCATGTGTCCGGCCGACCTGGCCTCCAGGTAGCTGCTCACCGTGCTGGAGTACACCTCCATCTCTGGGCTGCGACCTGACAGCCACGGCAGGTCAACATGTCAGAGATGTGTTGGTAGAACAGGGCAGGTGGAGAGCAACATTCAGCCACTAAGATGGAGATGTTTGGGTGTTTGTGTCTGAGAATTTGAGATATGGTGCAGTGAAGACCTGTTTGGATCTTCTCGTCTCACCTAGGAGAGGATACCCCTCCTCTCTCAACACAGATATGGCCGCTTTGCCCACGTTCCTGCACAGGAGATCACAAACAAGCACGTCAGGACTGACCTGCACATGCATGGGTGGATATAGCTCAGAGGGACAACATTATATTATAGCTCAGTGGCAGATGAAGAGATCACAGGTTCAAATCCCACCCGTGCTTCATTTTTTTTAAACAAATACATAACTCCAGAGGGTGACAGTCTGCGGAACCCTGCTGGTCTTACATCTGGTCCCTGCGAGCCACAAACTGGTAGACTGGCCCAGGGTGTTCCACACCCTTCATGGGCTTCTCTGGCAGCCTGCTGAAGTACATCTGTGGCAGCTTGGAGTAGTGGCAGGTCTCCTGGTCACATGTCACCACGCCTGGGTAGTACATCATCAGTCTGGCCGCCAGGTTCACCTTCCTGCCGATCACTTAGACACAGACAGAGATCACACACAGGAGGACGTGAGGCAGGGACAGAGATCACACACAGGAGGACTTGAGGCAGGGACAGAGATCACACACAGGAGGACTTGAGGCAGGGACAGAGATCACACACAGGAGGACTTGAGGCAGGGACAGAGATCACACACAGGAGGACTTGAGGCAGGGACAGAGATCACACACAGGAGGACTTGAGGCAGGGACAGACATCACACACAGGAGGACTTGAGGCAGGGACAGAGATCACACACAGGAGGACTTGAGGCAGGGACAGACATCACACACAGGAGGACTTGAGGCAGGGACAGAGATCACACACAGGAGGACTTGAGGCAGGGACAGACATCACACACAGGAGGACGTGAGGCAGGGACAGAGATCACACACAGGAGGACTTGAGGCAGGGACAGAGATCACACACAGGAGGACTTGAGGCAGGGACAGAGATCACACACAGGAGGACTTGAGGCAGGGACAGAGATCACACACAGGAGGACTTGAGGCAGGGACAGACATCACACACAGGAGGACTTGAGGCAGGGACAGAGATCACACACAGGAGGACTTGAGGCAGGGACAGACATCACACACAGGAGGACTTGAGGCAGGGACAGACATCACACACAGGAGGACTTGAGGCAGGGACAGAGATCACACACAGGAGGACTTGAGGCAGGGACAGACATCACACACAGGAGGACTTGAGGCAGGGACAGACATCACACACAGGAGGACTTGAGGCAGGGACAGACATCACACACAGGAGGACTTGAGGCAGGGACAGAGATCACACACAGGAGGACGTGAGGCAGGGACAGAGATCACACACAGGAGGACTTGAGGCAGGGACAGAGATCACACACAGGAGGACTTGAGGCAGGGACAGAGATCACACACAGGAGGACTTGAGGCAGGGACAGAGATCACACACAGGAGGACTTGAGGCAGGGACAGACATCACACACAGGAGGACTTGAGGCAGGGACAGACATCACACACAGGAGGACTTGAGGCAGGGACAGACATCACACACAGGAGGACTTGAGGCAGGGACAGAGATCACACACAGGAGGACTTGAGGCAGGGACAGAGATCACACACAGGAGGACTTGAGGCAGGGACAGAGATCACACACAGGAGGACTTGAGGCAGGGACAGAGATCACACACAGGAGGACTTGAGGCAGGGACAGACATCACACACAGGAGGACTTGAGGCAGGGACAGAGATCACACACAGGAGGACGTGAGGCAGGGACAGACATCACACACAGGAGGACGTGAGGCAGGGACAGAGATCACACACAGGAGGACTTGAGGCAGGGACAGACATCACACACAGGAGGACTTGAGGCAGGGACAGAGATCACACACAGGAGGACTTGAGGCAGGGACAGAGATCACACACAGGAGGACTTGAGGCAGGGACAGAGATCACACACAGGAGGACTTGAGGCAGGGACAGAGATCACACACAGGAGGACTTGAGGCAGGGACAGACATCACACACAGGAGGACTTGAGGCAGGGACAGAGATCACACACAGGAGGACGTGAGGCAGGGACAGACATCACACACAGGAGGACGTGAGGCAGGGACAGAGATCACACACAGGAGGACTTGAGGCAGGGACAGAGATCACACACAGGAGGACGTGAGGCAGGGACAGAGATCACACACAGGAGGACTTGAGGCAGGGACAGAGATCACACACAGGAGGACTTGAGGCAGGGACAGACATCACACACAGGAGGACTTGAGGCAGGGACAGAGATCACACACAGGAGGACGTGAGGCAGGGACAGAGATCACACACAGGAGGACTTGAGGCAGGGACAGAGATCACACACAGGAGGACTTGAGGCAGGGACAGAGATCACACACAGGAGGACGTGAGGCAGGGACAGAGATCACACACAGGAGGACTTGAGGCAGGGACAGAGATCCCACACAGGAGGACGTGAGGCAGGGACAGAGATCACACACAGGAGGACTTGAGGCAGGGACAGAGATCACACACAGGCGCTGGAGAGCAGTTTACTGTGTACTCGCGTCTCACAGTGTTGTACCTGTGTACTCGTGTCTCACAGGATGACCCACAACACCACAGAACACCGGGCCGGTCGTCACGCCGACAGACACGGTCCTGTAACACAAACACCAACATCAACACCAACACCATACCAGCTGAACAACACTGCTGGGGAGAAACAGCAATGTCTGCAACAAGCCGACAGGTGAGTCCATGAGTAAACATTACACTCTCCTCATTTACATCAAGCGCTGTTTTTGAATCTGATGGTGGATATGTTTGTAATTGAAAGTGAAATGCCATGTGAAGGGTCCAGTCGGCAGGGCTGTGCTGGCAGGGCTGTGCTGGCAGGGCTGTGCTGGCAGGGCTGTGCTTGCAGAGCTGTGCTGGCAGAGCTGTGCTGGCGGGTGCTTACCTCAGACAGCCCAGCTTCTGCAGGCAGAGCTGGTAAACCCCGTAGGCAGCCTGCAGCGCCTGGGCACTCTCGTCTTCTCGCTTGTCTCCAGGGAGACCGAACAGACACAGATATGTGCAGCCCTGCCCAGAACACCACAGACACACAGACGAGGACATCACTGATCCGGTTAGTCTGCACTTTCCCTGGTACATACACACCGTTCCCCGGCTCGGACCCCCTGATACACTGTCAGAAACACGCGCTTCTGATCCTTGATCTCCCGCTGGACTTTCTACAGACAGAATCTGTATGTTGTTACGGAGAAAAGCGTCTGCCAGGTGAATAAAGAATGTCTTACCTTGTCGAACATGAAGACCTTGTTGACTCTGCCGTGACGCTTGGTCACCTGGCGTGCGATGCCCAGGGCGGCAAGCTGAATGGCAGAGCAGAGCTCTGTGTCGCTCTCCCGTCCCTGGAACTGCAGGTTGACGAACACGATGGTGGCCGGACGCATCTCAGACAGATACTCCAGAGGCTGGTTGGCGTCAATCTGAGGGAAAAGGATGAATAAAGCAATAACAAGAAGTGATAAAAGATTCAGCCCTATCTATCCATCTATGGGTTGGTTACGCTGCTACGTAGAGAAGATTAGATGTATAATCTCATTATAGATCTGCTTCACTTCAGCTCAATAGATTCTAATAAAACAGGATAACAATCCAAACATCTGATATGATCAAGTAAAGAAGGTGATTTGTGACTTCTGAGTGAGGACCTTACCTTTTGCAAAACTGTTTCAATGACATATTTCCTCAGACATGATTCCAACTCAGGATTTGGCAATAGTCTGCAGGCGTTTCTTACACAGCCTGTTGACACAAATGTTCAAAATGTTTGGTTATTAACTGCAAATGTATAAGACCACATAATGATGAAGACAAGTGAGGGGTAGGATGGGTCCAGCCCCTCCCCATAAGTAGTTTTGGACAAAAGCATTTGCTAAATTAATATGGCATGATTACCATATTATAATGTTCTGTAACTATATTGCAGGCTGATATCCAGACATTTTACTGTACCTTCCGTTGGGTCTTCATATTGCAGGTCGGCGCCCATTGAAGCCTTGTACTCTTCAACAGGAAATTTTGGGTCTCGCTTAAGGTACCTCACCTGCAGTTCATTCATTCATGCTCATGTGTTGTGAAAGTTACAGACTTTTAGTTCTGATGTACAAAGAGCCACGTGAAGTAATGAACTGTAAGAAAGCATGTGGGACTCACCCTGACAGCTCGTTCGTTCTCTATCTTGTCAACAAGTAGGTCGTCCCTGTTGCACAGTTCCCAGGCGTTGGGTGACAAGATGATCGAGCTGGCGACCGCTAATCCTTCGGCTAGTCGCACCTCGTCGACTGCTCGACCAATCACCACAAAGTACTGGCTAACGTCATCCCCAACGATCACTTTTGAAAGTTTTCCAGCTGATATCCCTATAGAAGGAGATGATTATAAGAAATATTGTGAAGGCTCTACAATGATCATCTGTTAAAATGATAGGTAAAAGGAGAGGTAGACAATCTAAAAGTTATCAGTTTAATTGTCTATAAACTTGCTAAAAGGTTTGTCACGGCCAACCAGTTTTTTTGTTTACGTTTGGCGTCTTACACTTGAAAAGCTTGGATATTGGACGTTGGACATTTCAATAGGGGAAATACAATTAAGGACTTTGAAAGCAACGTTGCATAAACACCTATTTTGACTCGTAGCTGGCAGCCTACTCCGGTCCTCCGGACCCCGCACTTGTCCTGAATGACGAGGCTGCATTTTACCGCGAGGGAGATTACGTCACTGAGCCGCTTGAGCTCAACCGCCCAGAGCGCTAAGATTGCGTCTCCTAGGTGGAAGCATGGGGACACATTGACGCCATAAAATGTATAACATGGGTGGATATTAATTGAAAATATGACTTAATGGGGACAGTGGGCCTACCTGCATAATTCAAGATGTCTCCACCTGCATCAAGAATGTCTACAACACAAACACTACATGTTGTAAAGAATAACGTTTCACCCACACAGTTTAGTCATCGCCTCCCAATTGATTTCATTTGGAAACAGGTCTTGGTTGTGGGTGTATGTGAGAGAGATAGATGCTAGTTAATACATCAACATTTATGGCCATCCAATGATCCACTGAACACTACTTACGGCTGACAATATCACCAATGTAGCTGTTCAGTGTCCGTGTGAGCTCGTCAGCTCCATAGCCTTTTTTACAGCTTTGACTGAACTTCTCCGTGAGATTAGTGAAGCCTAAACAAATTGTGAAATTGATAGAGCTAATACTTTAGAAATGTCATGGTAACCACCTAGTGTAGCTAACGGTGTCTAACGTTATGGTAGGTACATATAACGTTAGTAACAACAAACTAGCTCTAGCTATTGCAGCTAGGCTAAGCTATAGTCTACTGTAGCTACTGTAGTCTAGGTGGCTTGTGTTTGGCCAACTCACCTGACACATCTGCGAAAAGCAGTACACCCTGGAAGTTTTCTGCGTATGGCAATTGTTTTATGGTACTGTACACCACAAGATCAGGTACATGGGACGCTATACTAGTGATTTTATGGGACCTTTTGCTATTATTTATATCCATTTCATTGCGACTCGGCCAGAATTTCAAAGGTCGGTTTATTTAGCGTCTTGTCTCAACGTTCCATATTAGAGCCAGATTTGAAAATTACACTATGGAGCGACATCATGACAACTTGTTCCAGTGATGTACAAAACCCTAAATTAACATTCAACTCTTCTTTTTTAAACTAGTCGGCCAATATCAAAGAAAGTGTTATGTGATACAACAACCACAATGAAATAGTTTATTTTTTGCAGAGCAGATGACCATAATTATGGCATTTTGATACAAATAGCCTACGATAAAATAAAATTTACTGCTATCTGATCATTTAGCACATTATACCTGAGTTTCACCATGTTCGTTTCTTCTCAACTATACAAATATAGAAAATAATTTAGATTTGTAGAAAAAATATTTTACTTAAATTGATGACTGCCTGAGAGTGCTCTATGCGTCATATATTCAGGATCAGTAAACAAAGTAAACAATCCTTAACCATTACATCAAACCTAACGTTGCGACATGCTTAAGCAGTAGGCTATGGCTTAGTTTTCGTGAAGGCTTCTCATCCTGTGTACAGTACTAGATATCTTGGATAAGGCAGCGTCGTCTTCTTTCAGAGATGTGCTTGTCGTTTGTTACTAAAAAAAATTAAAATTGTTGCCGAATATTAGAGCAGAGCATTAGACAGAAACAGTATAAAAGTACAGAAGCTATGAGACACAATTATGTATAATTAGTTAAAATGAAGGCTATGCTTCAAATAGGCCTATGCAAGCACAAAAAAAGTTATCGATCCAAAATCTTAGTTGGTTTGCAGCTACAGAATGTTTTACGTTGCCCAATGTGTAACTTAAATTATGTACAAGCCATTACCTTGCCCCTGGGGGGTTTGAGGTCATGACCCAAAGTAAATACTCTTTGGCAGCCATGCTGTCTAGAACTTTGGTGACGTCACTGGTGAAGCTTCCGTCTACGTGTCGTCTGAAGCTTCTTTTCCCCTCCACAGTGTCCTCTGCAAATCTGATGAGCATACGGTACATTGGTCACAAGATTAACATGGGTGTCATTGACTGAAAGCAATTGCTCGTTATGGGTTATGGATTGAATGCACAATATCATGTGAACCACACATCAGCTAATCACAGTCAAGCTATAGTGAGAGTAGCCTAGGCAATGCCATTGATCATGAAGCAGTGATTTTCAGGAATCGTACAGCATGAGACTACACCTTGATATAGGTGTTTATGTAGGCTAGTCTAGACATGACAATAATTTCTGCAAGTATCCTGTTTGCTCATAATCATCTTTTGAAACCCATGACAACACACATACGTTCAAATATGAGTAAACGCAGTGCAAAGTTTCAGGGGGTTTATTTGCACGATCACATGAAATATCAACACAGGCCTTGAGAAATGAAGAGTAGAAGCAAGAAGGAGATGGCATGGCTCCGGAATGATTAAGCAAGCGGTTGATAATAGTTTCACCCCTCGCGCTCTCTCTCTCTGTGTCTCTCAGATTTTATCTCTTCTTCATGGTACAGTTAAGACGTAGGTAGTTGGTACTGTAGGTGGAAGGGGAATTGCCTACTCTCTCCTGGCTCTGCCTGACTTGAGCCAGGTGACGAAGTCTTTGGCTGCCTGGTCCTGCAGGTAGGAGCTCACGTCGCTGGTGTAGGTCCCGTCAGCGTGGCGTTTAGAGGTGGTGCTGATGAGAGCGAGAGTAATAGCAGGAGGCAGAGGAAAAAAATCAGTTTAGAAATTGTGAAATTACAGTTCTGTGTAAAGCCAACCCCTTACATGAACCCGAAAGAGAGAGCAATGTGCATGAATAGATTGGAAACAAGAGAGTTTTTGAAGTACTGAATGGTGAATTATCCAAGCAAAGGCATGTCGGATACTAATTGTGTTTTATGTTGCAAGATTTTATTCTAATACATGTTGCACATGCTGACACACTCACCCACTCCTCTTGGAGTTCATTAGCCACTGGACGAAGTCTTGGGCTCTCCTCTCCTCCATGTAGTTGCTGTAGTCATTGGAGAAGGTTCCCTCTGAATGTCTCTTCATGTTAGACAGCTCCCTCGCCTGCTCCCTCGCCTCATCTGCTATTGTATCTGCTGTCTGTAAGCTGCAGAAAAAACAACATTAGTCTTTGTTTTGTACCAGCCACACGCTTACTGTACATGTGCATAGTTTAACTAGCGATTTTAAATGACCTTGCGATAACAATACGATTAAAAAGGGATCTGAAGTCAATCCAAAAATCATTTTTCATCTAAAACAGTAAAACTGCTGTACCTGGAGTTGTCCTCAGCTTTTAGAGGAACTTGCCAGCTGTTCTGAATGATGACAAACAGGAGAAGAGGCGCAAGGTAGCTGATTCCTTTCATTGTTACAACCTGCCAAAGGACCACAGCACAGACACACACACACACAAACACACACAGCATGAAATCACAATTTACTGCAGCCCCTGGCCCAAGTGTGGTTGTACTGTTCAAAGCCCATGCCACACTTTTCAGAACCCAATACCAGATAATAAATCTAAATAAAAATCTAAATAAAAAGGCTTGCCCCAGGGAACGGACCAAGACCTCCATACTTCCAGCTCACCTGTTCCTGTAGATCCAACTGAGATGACAAACTGGGTTCCGTGTGAGGGGTTGGTTGCTTGCAGCTGTATCTTGGTGGCCTGACAGGTAGTGGGGGTTTATATAGCATGGACGAGGACAGGTCCACTCAGGTCTGCCTAGAACCCCTCCCCCCCCCCCGTCCTCACACACACACACACACACAAGCCCTCATTACTCTCAACCCATTACTCTCAGGGCTCATTGGTCTGCATTGGCAGAAGCTGCAGTCAAACGTTTGTTTAAAAAAATAAGATGTGGCAGTATCCATGAGATAACAGCTGTCACTTAGGTGAAGAAACCAAACAAGGTGCCATCCTGTCAAATAAGAATTGAAAAAATACTGAGTGCTACTGTGTCATTGATGGTTGTGTTATTTACTGTAATCATGTAGCTGACACCCAATATCAAGTTGGCAAGTGTACTTTAAAAAAAGAAAGCCAGTGAGTGGAAATTTTTGGAAATGTGGTGCTGTGATTTTCCTTTAAATGTCATTTGAGAAAAGGTCAGGTTTTTGCCTTACTTGTTTTCATACACATAACAAACATTTAAGTGTCTTTCTTATATACTGACACCTTTTTTACTCAGGGATCTTTATTTTTTATTTTCTTTAATTGTTTTGATTATTTAAATGATAAAAAATAAAAAAGTTTCAATATTCCAGTTAATTCAAATCTGCCAGAATACGTATTGGGATTGTTTGATTAATATTCAAATTCCACATAGCATACTATTATTTTTAATAAAATATATGACAAATATATTTTTGTTTAGAGAACAATTTCAAAAATAGCGTACAATCTTCTTTACATTCAATGGCAAATACATGTAGTCACATGCACTGTATTTGTATACACAATTCTAGAGCAATATAGGTTTCCTTTTATCTCAGTCAAGCCATTGCTCCAAAAATACAACATCTTGTGTAATCATAATAATGTTTCTCAATATTTATAACATATTTTCCTTTTTCGTCAGAAAGACCTACAGTAAATACACGAAATCACAATAAGTTAACCTTTTGCAAAAGGTTTACTTACTTACATCGCTCATCTTTAGTGTGCCTATTTGTAGCTCATTAAGTCATTAAAAATGTGATTCAGTTTTTCAGTCAAAATATTTATTTTCTTATTTAGCCGACATAAAATAATAACTAAGGGTGATTTTGTGGCTGGCTTCAGGCAAAGCACTTGAGCAGGAAGTGACTCATGTGAGTGTAGACGTGCTGATTGGCTGATCCTCCTAGGCCATGGTCCTCATCTGTGTACCACTAGGGAGACACAGGGGGGGGGGGAAACTTAAACATAGAAAGAAGAAATCTCTTAAATGTAACTTTAAAAAGATATGAAAGGCATACAGAACGTTCATCAGAATACAAACCATCGCATCGAAGTCCACCTGTTCGTCCACCAAAGCTTTAGATATCTGGGCAGCTTGCTGGAAATGAACATTATCTGAAACAAAGACATTGATGTTGACCTTTGTCGAAGACCTGCCCAAAATAACGTACCTAGATCCCGATGGAGTTATCAAAATGTTATTTTCAATCATCTTTCTTACAGATGTACTTGACTGCTTACCATCTGCTGTGCCATGGACCAAAAGGTACTGCACTGATTTGAAATTCTTGGCCCTCTCAGTAACCGTGGAGTTCTGGAAAATATTAACAAAATTCAGTACTTTCTGTGAAATGATGTCTGACAGAATCTTTTTTTATCAGCCTTTTTTGTAAACTTACCAAGTACAACTTGTTCTCGGATGGTTGATTCATGTATCGTTCGGTGTAGATCGTATCTAGAATGATGTTACAGTTAACTAAACGTTCAGACTGAAATGAACAGTGAATACATTCATTATTTAATGAATGATGGCATACCATAGTATTCCCACTTGGACACTGGAGCAACTGCCATTCCACACTTGAAAACTCCACTTCCGGCTCCCAAAACCATCGATGTAACATAGCCTCCATAAGACTGAAAATAATCATGACTGAATTTGATATTTAACTCAGGACAAACTTTGTGTATAGTTCAAGTGTGATCAAGTATGATCAACTATAGCTGGTCAAAAACTTACCCAACCCCAAATTGCAATTCTTTCTTTATCAATGAAGCCCATGTTTGTAAACTCTCTAAAGGTTGAAGGGAAATAAGAAATAAAACAATCAGCAAACCATATTTGCAATTACATGTTGTAATCCTAAAATTCGTGATTGAGCACTCCTGTGCCAGGGAGTGTATAACAGGAAGCGATGACGCTGAACCAGAAGGCGTTAGGAACGCGGTGCTGGAGCCAAGTACACCTGACCTTAAAACAATTACGTCACACAACCGCCGCAAACACGCTAAACGTCTACGTCAAGATCTACAATCAACACAGAAGTGTTTCAATCACGCGTGGATTACCGAGGCGAGATCTTAACGCCGGTCTGTGTAAAAAAAAGTATTTTCCTTACTTTGCAGCTGTTATCTGATCTTCCACCTCATACGTTCCCAGGCGCTGGTAGATTGAGTGCATTAACTCATCGCCTTGGTAACCGCTTCCTCGGCCATCAAAGCTGGCGACGATGATTTTCTCGGTGCTGGCCAGGTATGTGGCCCAACTCAGCCGGTAGCGGAAGTCTGCCTTCTGACTGCAGGGCCCGGCGTAACTTCAAAACAACATTAAAACAAGTTTCTTTGAACCGTTCCTTGACTCTGATCGCCGAAAATCTGTTTATGCGCTTCTAATCCTTGATCTTCGGCAGTGCTTTATATAGCCTAATGCACTAGGCTATTTGTATGTCTGCTTGTGAAAATGTTAAATGTGACCCAGTGGCGAAAATCTGCTATCAACTTTGGGGGGGACAATTATATGACATTTTCTCAAGAGCAATTCCTGAGGGGGACACCAAAATTACTGCTGTAACACATAGCACATTAAAAAAAAAGCACCATTGTGTCCATAATCAGCAAAGCGCTTTCATTGCGTATTAATAATATTATTGAAATTACATAGTTATGTTTACAGTGATTTATTGGGGGGGGGAATCATATTTTTCCCAGGATGGGGGGGTCGTGTCCCCCCCGGGATTTCCACCTATGATGTGACCCCATGTGCAGCTATGAAGACAAGAAAAGGGACAAAATGGACACTAGTCTGTATTATTTTATTTTTTTACTAATTCAATTAAAATTAAGTATTTAAGATGAAAGGTCTTACACATCTATGAGTAATGGATACTTCTTTGATTCGTGAAATCCTGGAGGCAACGTCATCTGGTACCAGAGATCTAGAGAGAGGAAGATCACACCCCCTCATTAAATCATCACAAACCCAGATGCTGTGTTCGATTATCACAGGTATCTTTTCAATTTATGAATTATTTTAACCATTATATAACCAGGAAGGGCTCATTGAGATTAGAAATCACTCTTGCAAGCGCGTCCTGGCCAAGATAAGCAGCACCAAGTCATAACAGTTTTACAGTATGTAATCAAATGATAAGAATCAGTACTGTGTCCTCCTAGCTTGATGGTGCCTCGTCGCATGGAGGGCATGTCAATGTTTGACAGAATGTCATCCAGGACACTGTTGTCTTCCAGGATCTCCACAGACACTGTGAAGAGAAGGAGCAGGCAGTGAAGGAAGTATGTTTGGAAGGACACAGGTTTCGACTTGATTTCATTTAAAATTCAGTCGACCCACCTGGAACTTCGACACGGTTGTCTCTCAGATCGTGTAGAGGAAGACCGGGACCTGTGGACGATCACGTTTAGATGGAAACCACGCACGGGAATGGTCAATTATGTATGTGTGAGAAACTGGGTGTTTGTTAGCCGGAGGAAGCTGTGTAGACAGGAGCACGGGTGTTAAAATGCTGCTTCTGTGACATGACAGCAGGCTTGAGGAGGCTTGATCAGGCTTGAGCTTGTGAGGTGTTGAGGGAGGGCGACGGACCGTAACAGTCCATCCGGAAGAAAGAGGCATCTCGGCTGAAGTGCACTGAGTTGTACTGACATCTGTCCCCGTGCAGGGGACACGTTAGACACTGGGGGGCAGAGGGGGGGCCTCCGATGGAGATCCTACACACACACACACACACGCAGGCACACACACATTCCAACACAAACGCGCGTACACACAGACAAGCACACACATAAACATCCACACATAGTACGTTAGGCAAGGCAATCCCTAGGGTGATAACTGAGGTGAACCTGTGATAGTCCTACTTGTAGACATTCCTCCCTCCAGGTTTCCCATCATGCTGGTTACTTGAATAGTACCTGTGCAGAAGAATTACATTCAGGTTACATAGGCGTTGTTATCTGAGTGTGTGTACAGTCTGTGTGTGTGTGTGTACAGTCTGTGTGTGTACAGTCTGTGTGTGTGTGTGTGTACAGTCTGTGTGTGTACAGTCTGTGTGTGTACAATCTGAGTGTGTGTATAGTATGCGTGGACGTGTCATAACTTACACAACATTTTTTGTAACTTTCAAAATGTCAAGGACCTCCCATTTTCCTGAGGTGATTGCTGTTGCCTTACCCTGCGATTAGAGTCAGAGTCATAAAGGTGTGCATAGCATCAAAGTAGGTTTCCTGACGTGAGCGTAAACACACGCTACTTACACCTGTCACATGATGGAGGTGCTTGTAACCAGCAGGGTCACTCATCACCAGGTAAAAGCTACTCCTGTCCACAGCAAAGGAAGGACTGGGAGGGGAAAACTAGGAATGGAAAGAGCATCACATCTCTCTTAGAAAGCCGACAAAAGCTGATGAGACATAACTAGAATTGAATCTAATTAAACAAGATGTAACTGTCACGATGAGGCACGTACCCGTCCAATCCAGCCGGTCTGGCTTTCCAGATGAAATGTCTGAGCGGGAACAGAAAAAAACGATAGTATTTCTTTCTTTCACCAACTGTTTTTTACAGTTGGTGTCACACAAGGTCAGAGAGAGAGAGAGAGAGAGAGAGAGAGAGAGAGAGAGAGAGAGAGAGAGAGAGAGAGAGAGAGAGAGAGAGAGAGAGAGAGAGAGAGACGTGGGCGGTCGTTTTGTAACTTGTGACGTACGTCGTTCTCGCTCCATGTATTTCCGTCAAAGTTGTAGATCTGCAGGAGGAGATGGTTCTGTCTTCGGTTCAGCCACTGGACAGCGACGCGCTCATCCGTGACCCAGGAGACCGTGCTTAAATAATGATCACTGAAACACACGCACACACAACTTGTTTGCTTTGGGTGGTTTCTAAAAAGGTTTCAAACAAAGAAACATGTAAAGAATACTTTATTTCTAAACTGATGTGTACCCTGCGCCAATGGAAGATGGAACGAGAACAGGTAACACTTTTGAAGTGTTGGTCGCATCGACCACAAACAGTTTCACTGTTGGGTTAGGAGTGCCAGGCTAGAAAAGCAAAGAACATGGATAGGATCACTTGACGATATGGGCATGATTATATATTCATTTAGCAGACACTTTTATCCAAAATCATAATAGGATGGGATTCAAACCTGCAACCTTGAGCCCTAGCCCTAGCCCTAGCCGAATGCTCTACCCGCTCTGCGGGTTCAAATCCCTGTCTGCATGTATCTTTGGCTGAAAGCTAAATGAACAGATCACATCTGTATTCCATGTCTTTCTGTGTGTGTATTCCTGGATGTCCTACCTTTGGGTATGGGATAACCACCGTCTTAGGATACTGTTCCTTCCCGTACCAGGAGTACTCGATGGTGTGGACTTGTGTGTCGTTAAACTCAGCAAAGGCCACATACCTCCCTCCTGGTGACCACCACAAGCCCTCGTTGGATGAGAACATCTCCTCTGAGCACACAGAAACCAAACAGCAACCTGTTAACACCCTGGGAAGGTTCCCATCTCTACATGGTTAGAGGGTTGAATTGCAGACTGAGGGTTGATGAGGATTGGTACAGCTCAGTGGTTAGAGCATTTGACTGCAGATCAAGATGGTGTGGTTCAAATCCCTCCGATATGGTGTTTTGGATCAAAAGCTTCTGCTACAAAGACACATTATGTTACATGGAGTGAATGCATCAAGTTGGCAGTTAGATGTAATTAGCTGAGAGTAGTGCGTGTCATTGTGAGGTTCTTAGATGTACGAAGTTATGATGAGTTCTGATGTTACTGTAACAGACGTGGTCTTGCAAGCTCTGTCAGAGGTTTCGGGCAAATCGTCCCGCACTGGGTTCGAACTTACCACCTCTGGCTTCCCAAGCGCCACCACTACCAACTACGCCAACAAAAAGCTAGCAATTTGTTGACGCAGGTGGCCTGTTACATACCTGAGGAGCGAGTTTCACCACACACCGGCTACATTATGTCATAAAAAGTTATCTTAATGTTGTGTTATAATAAGTTAGGATAGTAGAGTGTCATGCTAGGAGTCAGAATCTCTCACCCTCGTACACCCAGTCTGGGATGCCGTTGAGGAGCAGGTTTTCCTTCCCACTTTCCGTCACCCTCGCAGCTGCCATGTTGGGGCTGGCCTTCATGTACACGTTGTTACGCCAAACATACGCCTGAGGAACGGATGGCACCGGCCTCAGGTTAAGATCTCCTGGTTCAGCACAGTGCTGTGGGTGCATGCACTGAAGACAGGTGGCTTGGACAGAACTTTACATAATCCCAGATCTTGACAGAAATGGGCCTGCCGTTACAGAAACAGAACGTAACGTCCAACCTACCATCCTGTTCCCCTCTGGAGCCCAGGCAAAGAACTGGACTTCTTGTGGAATGTCTGTCATGAGGAATTTTCTTTGACAAAATGTAAACAATTAAGTGTTTAAAGGTTTACAAAATAAAGAAATATTTAGAAGAAAGATCAATGAAATGTTAAGATTACGAGGAGAGAGAAGGAGTCTTACGAGGCGCCCACATCGTAGAGGGAGAACGAGGCAGTGAATGAGTGTCTCCACACCTGTCAGGGACAAGGATGCAGAAACAGTCACATGACCTGGTGAATACATCACATGACCTGGTGAATACATCACATGACCTGGTGAATACATCACATGACCTGGTGAATAAATCACATGACCTGGTGAATACATCACATGACCTGGTGAATACATCACATGACCTGGTGAATACATCACATGACCTGGTGAATAAATCACATGACCTGGTGAATACACCAACATACCAACCGAATACATGAAACCATTACCTTTGAGTAGTTGCTCATGAAAGCTACATATTTGCGATCCGCAGACAGTGAGTAATCATAGGCAGCTACTTCAACCTGTTTTTTTTGCAAAATAAAATGTGTGTTATATTTAATGATACACACACACACACACTCACACACACTCACACACACACTCATTCTAAATACATTGGGTGTGCTGATCCCCTTCCATACTGAAATATTGTAACGACTCATTCTGTTCATTACATTCACATATATTCATTTTGCAGACGGTTTTATTTAATAATATGTAGAGATAGAGCATGAAGCCTAATGACTGCAGCAGTAAACATCACAAAACACCCAAGCACACACATACACACACACGTACACATACATAGAGGATTATCTTACAAATTTGCTGCTGGTCAAGAATTCTGAGACATTTCTTGTTATCACGTTGTGGAGGAAAACAGAGCCATCTTTTTTATGTAGATATTCATGGTCTGCAGAAAAGGAGAACGCGAAGATTCATTTTGGACACCACTTTTTAACCAATTTTCACCAAAAAAAGCAAGACATTCTAATTCGATTTTACTTTCAGGCCTCATTGTACCCACTGGTAGATCCAACCCCAATCTCCCCATGCTAAAATATATAATTTTTGACATTAAAGTAGGCTACATTTCATACAATAATAGCCAATTAACATTATTATTATTGCCAATATTTAAACTACAATGTTATAGTAATTTATGGTGGCATTGGGCCCCCCCAGCCCCCCCCCCCAGCCCCCCCCCCCCCAGCACCCCCCAGCCATCCCCGTCTAGATCCGGCCCTGGATTTACCTGATATCCAGCGCATGTTATACGACCGGGGTCGTATAGAGCTGTTGAAGTAGTCATTCAAGGTGAAAGTTCTTAGATTTGTAATGTTCTCCTCTGAAATATAGACAGTTTTAGACAAACAACTTTTAGTATGACTAAATGGACATGGGGAATTCAACGATGTAGGGTAGTCAGAAATATGTTGGTTTAGAACAGCCCGAAGATGAGATAAAGGGCTGATACTGATCTTGGAGTATGATCAGATAACAGCATATGACAGCCTTTTTATGGACATTACATCTTTTAAACAGGGTAAGCTGTGGATTAATGTAGGAAAGCACTGTTTCACCACAGACTGGTTGTGTTTACGGCTATCCGTATAATATTTGAGACTAGTTTGAAAGCTATATTAAAAAGCTTACCTTTTAAAAAGAGTGCAGTTGGAACTGCAATTAACGTGACAACCACAGTTAAACCCAAAAGCCCCAAAAGCAACTTTCCGATGCTGCTCTGTGAAATAAAGGAAAAAGTATACAGGCTGATATAAAACACGCAATACTTACCTTGATATGAACCATAACAATTGGCTACTTATTCATGCGAAAGATAAATGCTAGGCGTCTTTTGATTATTATTGTATTGATTAAAAATTACATTAACTAACCATGGTGAGAGACGGTTCTTGGCAGATGTTTTGTATAATTTAAATCTCATTCAGCCGTAACAAAACACACGTCACGGTGTCCCACGTTCCTGTTCAAAGTGATGTTGGATTAAAGAGTGTTCTGCGCCGAAGGAATTTCTGTTAAATATTACCCCAACTATTTCAAAGGTGGGACAATAAAGCTCCGCTGGACTAAAGTTCGTAAAGTTGAAGGGTATTCATTTATTGGCACATTTTTTATGAGGAAATCCCCTTAAGTTTTTAAACAATTTTTTTTAAAGGTAAAGGTAAACAATTCCATTTATTCCCAGTTAATTTAAACCAGAGGTTATTGGTGACATTGGTGATTCTTACTGTACATTGTGACTAATCGCTGCTCTCCAGCACCGCGGACCTGGTAATTAAGGCAACATCACGTGATTGTGTCTCTATGAGAATGAAACATCATAATCTACTGAAATGACCTAGCCATGTTAGGTCAGCAAATACTGGTTTTATTATGAGTAATGACCCATCGTTACAAATGTCATGCCATAAATGATAAAAATCGTAATAATTTATCAACATAGGCTATTTAATGACCCTCTTGAATGACCATCCATTTACTCTGCAGTGTATGTACTCTGAAACATGCATTGTACTCTACAGGGCTGAGCAGGCCTGCATGCCATAAATGATGTTGACAGACACATTAATGAACTTCCTTTTTGAGTTTCCAGGTCAAGTTCCTTTCTCGGCATTGTATGAGAACAGAATATTTGCGACGTCACGTCACGTCACATAGTCTACACACATCAGTGTCAGACGGTAGAAACTCCACTCCACCAAAGAGTAAGTTCTTTGACTCCACTTATTATCCACTTGTATATTATATTGATGTTGTCACTGTTTCCAAAGCCTATTTTGTTCCATATGATGACATCACAATTGTTCTTGTACGTTATTCTGTATTCTGTCACTTACTCCATAACATTTCCTACGCTCACAATGACCTTTGTGCAGCAAAGAAGCGGATGAAGAAAATTATAGTGATAGATATACATTTGACCATAGATGCAGACAAGCAATTTACAGGGGGATATTAAAAACAAAATAGCTTTATTTTATTTTTTGGGCCGACGAAAGCTCTTTTAGTGAGTCATCTTGATCTTAAGAGAGAACAATTTGACTGCACCTTACTGTACGGCAGGCCTATCTTCAGACTAAACGATCACTTACTGTACGAGCACACACACGATGGATCGAGGATGATAAACGCTAAAAGCCTGTTAAAAGCTTAACAAATATCGTACTCTCTCTTTATGGGGTGAGCGCTATTCCACACTATTCACCCAAAGCCGGATATCCTTTTGCAAACAAATAGACACTCGTTTTAACCCCAAAGCAGTAGAGTTGGAGAGGAATTTCACAAGAGATCACTTCCATTTATGCGCTTATGCTTGATGGTAAATGCTAATGAAATTGTTTACAGGTGACACTTTGTACACATTAAGGGTTTTTATTGGACTCAGATGTGTATTTGTGTGTGCTTCTACTTTTGGTTGTGTGTGTGTGTTTCTACGTTTGGTTGTGTGTGTGTGGTGTATCGTTGCCTGAAGATTGAGGCTCATACTGTAGCTGCAAAGCAAATGTTTATTCACATTGATAGACAGATGGGCGGCATGCGCTACAAAGATCACTATCATTCATGATTGCATTTGTCGCTGGATGTTAGGCTACTGTTTATTTGACTTTGTATTTTCTTTTGGTTTATGAAATACAATGGTGTTCTTTTTTTTTTAGGTAGCCTATAGATTTTTTTGTTGTTGAAAGATTGAAAAAAATATATATTTAAAAAGTAAAAAAAACAAGAAACTTGTATTTTCGAAAAAAAGGTTTAGTAGGCCTATAAAGAATATACAGGAGGGAACCACTTTCCTCAGGCCTCCAGGGAAATCTGTTCCCCCTGTGTTCTCCGTGTAAAAGACTGGTGTATATATGAAACTTGTTATACATAATGATCACAGTAGCATACATCACCAGCATCACTGTATTGCTTTATAAATGGCCAGACTGTAATATACAGGGGGGGACCACTTTTCTCAGGCCTCCAGTGAAATCTGTTCCCCATGTGTTCTCAGTGTAAGATACAGGTGTATAGATGAAACGTATGACACATTATGATCACTGTAAAATAATTAATGAAAGATGAGTAGCCTAAAATTATGGCACCGACTTGCCTACTTATCGTACAGTACAATAACTTTATGCCTGCAACAAAACGTAAGGTTGTGTGTTAAAAACGACACACACAATAATACAATTTATAACAACAAACTATAATATAAACAACCGTCAGAACAAGACAATGCTCACGGAGAACTAGGCATTTTCAGTTCAAATTGGGATACCTTACTGTAAATTACAATAGCGCTACTACTATAGGCTACACTAGACGGATTAGCACTTTACAGACTCTGAAAAAAGGGACTGACCAACGATTGAGCAATACAACTTACTAGACTATACTTTAATGCCTGAATTTGAGTGTAAATTAACCAACATCAAGAAATGTACCTTATGCTCATGGAAGGTAGGTAGAGCACACTATTAGGTAATACACGCAATTATATAAATCACATTCAGTTCAACCAAGCAACAACAGAATACATATTTCGCGCACGTGCAAGGAAGGGGGAACAGGCAAAGAATATAAGTTCTTTGCTTTGGAACAGGGAAACTGAATTCTCCAGCACTTGTTTCAAAAGCATCTAAAGCGTCCTCTTGTGGCAAAATTCCTTGAGTTGACAACGATCCTCCCACCCATGCACTTCCTGATTGGCTATCGTACAGTATCAGTCAATCAGCCCTTGACTTCCGCCTTCTTTTAGCACCTCGGATGTGACGTACCTGGCAGCTAGCTCGGTAGAGAGAGTTAACTGCATGTTTCGACGAACATCTGATTGATAGTTAACATTTAAACGTAATAGTGAATCCTTTCGTTACTATTTGTTATATTTCACACAAATGGCTTACCCAGGATATGGAGGGGTGAGTAGATCTGTATAGATCGGGATGTAAAGACAGCTGTGAAAAGGGATGGCCCCTGATCTCTAGCTAAGTAACTAGCTAGATAGCGCCTGCAGGCTCATTTCAGCAACTAATCTCTCTTCAGGTTTTATGTAGTGAACTACGGAGGAACGGGACTGATAACCAATGTCATAAACGGAAAGCCCTGAGATTAACGCGTTAGACAGGGAAAGAGTTGTAGCTGACTTGGGTAGCACTCTCCGTATTTCTGTATTGTTGTTTTTGATAACTGAAATCACGTAAATGTTCAATCTGAAACGACTTTTGAAACGATAACATTTAGATGTTTTCTTGGTCATTTTCGTGTCCGACATTAAAGCGCTTCCTGCTTCTCATAGACTTACGTCAGTCCGCATTTGTAGGCCGACCCCAAATGGTCACGCTTGGTGGAGATCGTTTGAGTACATTGAAAAGCAGTTTAACGCACGTATTTCGATGAGACAACAATTGTATTTGGCCTATTCGCAATGCCTACATATTTGTTTTTATCTGCCACCTGTAAAGCCAGTAGTTTTAAATGAAAAATAATTAACCAGCTATTGTGTCTCTCCAATTTCAGTATGGGGGTCCAATGCCAGGCATGCCACAGCAGGGAATGGCCATGGGGGGGCCTATGGGAGGCCACATGGGGGGGCCACCCCCAGCAGGCTACTCCCAGTATGGAGGGGGCTACCCAGGAACATTTGGGGCCCCTCAGCAACAAGCAGATCCCATGTATGGGTACTTCACAGCCATAGCAGGCCAGGTGAGGGATATACAATAATACAATATTTAAAATTAATGTAATTTGATCAAAATATACTTTGGTTTTTGTTCCACACACTGTTTAAGGTAACATATCAACCTAACATGGCCTAGTTGATATAATGGGTCCCACCCTCATGTGTTCCCAGTCGCCCCAGGTCAGGTTAGGGTCTGTGATCTGTTCTTGTGGTTCCTGTGTGCAGGATGGAGAGGTGGATGCAGAGGAGCTGCAGAGCTGCTTGACTCAGACAGGCATCAGCGGTAGCTACACCCGTGAGTACAGCTGACGGCGCCCCCTATCTGGTCAGTACATCAAGTCTATGTGAGGTTTGAAAAGGGAAGTGACTTATTCTTTCTCCATTGACAGCTTTCAGCCTGGACACCTGCAGAATCATGATCGCCATGTTGGACGTATCCTTTCTATGTGGATGTGGCCTATGAATAAATGTGACGTCCTGACTAGCCAGCGAGTCACCAGCTTCCTGGTACTGACAGCTGCAGATGTTTTTACAGTAGAACCTCTTGCTCTGCGGGTTGCGCTCACTGTAGCTGTTATGTCAGGATGTGGTCTGATGTGTTCATGAGTCAGAGTGACTGGGGAGATTATGAAAGCAGCTAATGTCACAAGACAAGTTTATTCTTGCAGCTCCCTGATTCTGAAGAATGGTGAATTATCCAGCATGCATCCTGTTTAACTTTCTGTGTCCTGACTAGTGGCGGGAGAATGTAAGTGTGTTTGCAGTGGCTGTGTCTGTGCCTTGACCCCAGTCCTGTGCAGAGAGACATGACAGGAAAGATGGGATTCAACGAGTTTAAGGAGCTCTTCGCTGCTCTGAATGGGTGGAAGCAGAACTTCATGATGTTCGACCAGGACAGGAGTGGGACTGTGGAGCCGCAGGAGATGGCACAGTCCATCTCCTCTATGGGTGAGCGGGCCACGCTTTACCCACCATTAAAATGTTATTTTGGTGAAGGGCCAGATAAATGAAAAGATCCAGGAGTTTGTTGATTTTTGTACAACGTAAAGTTAATTGCTTTAACATAGGCCTTTAAAACATAGAAGACTAAAGTGTTCAACCACCAGATTGTGTGGCATATCACCAATGTCCTCGTAGTATAGAACAGGGTATATTTGATATATAACCCCCACAGTGGTCAGTGAAAGTAAAAAGTTGTCAGAAAAATAAATAGTAAAGTACAGATACCAGAAAAATCTACTTCCCATCTCTGCCATTGTATAATGAATGTTTTGGTTGTTTAACAGGGTATCGGGTGAGTCCACAAGCGCTGAACGGCATCATCAAGCGCTACAGCAGAGGAGGTCGGATCTACTTTGACGACTATGTGGCGTGCTGTGTGAGGCTCCGCGCTCTCACAGGTACAGACAACCGCTTATCTACCCAGTTATACAAAACACAGACAGTACCACTTCTTCTATGGTGTCTTGGAGAGTTCATGATAAATACTGTATGAGTTCAAGATAGCATTTGGCTATGAACAACGGCAGCGTTTATGGAGTTGATGTTTGTGCTGATCCTGTCCCTGTATGTGGCTGTGCTGTGGTCCACAGAGAGCTTTCGGAGGAGAGACACCATGCAACAGGGGGCGGTCAACTTCCAGTATGATGACGTGAGCATATAAACACATTCCCAACAACGCCAATTCATATGTCCAGTCCAAACTAGGTAGCTACTTTACACACAATGCTTGTTTCTTCTCAGTTTATCCAGTGCACGATGTCCATCTGAGAGCTTGCGTCGAAGACTGCAGGGTTGGAGGTGAGACTGCCAGCCAGTCTAGTAACCATGACCACCACGGAAGGGAAAGGGGAGAACCAATCACTGTTAGCCTATTTACCACTATTAGGGTTTGGAGGTCGACTGAGTATAAGCGACTTGGGTGGAGCCACGCCAGGGAAGAGCCGCATCTTTGCTTGCCTGCCTTGTTATCTTGTATGCAATGGAAGAATATCGTGAAGACCTGGCCCTCAAGGGTGGACTACTAAATGTCTGCAGTGCTTGTTGTCAATTCTGTTGCCAGTGAAACCCAAGCATAATGAAAACAAAGGGATACTGGTTTGGAAATGTGCTGAAAAAGGTGAGGTGATGTGCCATAACAATCTTTCAGATATTTATTCCCTCACCTGTTACCTCGTATTTTATATAACAATATAAAAACTGTAGTATCAACCATATATGCATCTTACGTGTCAAATCAATTTAGTAAATAGTTCATATATAAATACAATAGATATATTTTGTAAAATATATAATGCTATGCATTTTTTTAAGTATGCTTTGCATTATGTTTGTAGTTGTTCTTCGGAGGCCTTTCATTGTTGTTAGTTTGCGAGAAGAAAAAAAAAACTTTCCATACATGCATAAATGAAACCCTTTAATCTTTGTGCATCCATAAGCATGTGCTAACTGGATATACTGATTTTACATTTTTATTTTGTCAATAACTAACCCAGTTGTAACTCAGGCAAAGTAGCACTGTAAACCATAGAGAACCATGCAGTATGCTTTTACTATGTTATGTGTGGTAAAGTTACTGTGGATTGAAAAGTTCGTTTTATAATTACAGTAGTGTTAGTTTTGCTGTATGATGGCTCTGAAAATGAGAGCTATTTTGTTGAGAAGTTATTTGATTGAGTTACTAATGTTCTTGCCAATGCTGGTTTTGTTGCTGTAAAATCACGACACAATAAACACTTTGTATTGAGTGTGCATTCTGTTTATTGATTTATACAATTGCGCAAATGTTTCAATGTATGTACATAATATTTCATTTCTTTAAATATTTCAAGAACAGAAACATTCAAATGAGCTGTTAAGTGTTGCATTGTATAAAATACAGTGGCAAACATTTAAAAAATGCATAAAAACAATCGAACTGAACTAGATTTAAAAAGTGAAATTTCTATCCAGTAAAGCAGTTTCTAATTTCTGTGCAAATGTTTGCAAATCCCACTCAGTCCAGAGGCCCGTTCCGTAGGCTGTGAACATACCAAGTACATTTATACAACATCTGTGTCCTTGGAAAGCATGTTGAAACAACACGCTCTGTTAGGTTTGCGCAGGTACCAGCCCATGTCTGTTAGTCTAGTGTGATGGTGAGTTTGCTTGCTGAGTTATTTACATACACTGGTATTACTATTGCTGAATTCCAAATCCACCCCTATACAGATACAGGTTAGGACAGGGTAATACTTCAGATATCTCTCCGACTCAGGAACGGCATTCTGCTGGCGTCATGCAACCTGCTTGAATTCTACAGTTGCCTAGGAAACGAGAGGTAGAAGGGGGAAGTTCTGGAATTCAGCAGCAAGCGTTCCATATTCTGTTGACGGTGGAAGGCGTGTTGGAGCAGGAATATATCTAGTACACGGAATAAGCGAGAGGATTTGAGAGATATCTGAATACTTGTTCAATAGAAAAATACTCCAACAAATAAATACATGCGTAGATGTTTCTCAGTTGGCTGGTAGGAAATTCCATCAGGGTCTGTCTGGCCCTCCAACTGTCTGTTGTATACTGCTACATAGAAGAGGACGATATGTGTTGTTTATGACTTTTCACTGCTCTTACATTGGGGCTTACAAAAGCGTAATTACCACAAACCACATAGAAAAGTAATAACCATGGAAAATTAAGTTTCAACTTTTAGAAAAATAGGGTTTTACCAGTATTTTCCATTTCTTCCTCTCCCCGCAATCAACTAACATCACAAACAAGTCATTTAAAACAAACTGCCAGTTGGTGTCTTCATGCAGTGTCACACCCCTTGACAGTGGTTGTTGCGTTTGTGTCAATTCTTATAAAACTAATATGACTAATTCATTTGTAACATGCAATTCACCCATACGGTATCAATCTTAACATTGTTCAATAATTTTACATTGCAGTTGGATGCATACAATTGAGCTGGATGTGATGTAGGGTGTATTGTGTAAAGGCTAGTATAGCTAAGGCTAACAGATTGAACTTGTTGCTAGTTCAGAACCCCTAGAATGTCTCTTCTTTGACAATGTTTTAATGTATAGGCTATTATAAAACATGTTATTTTTGGGTTAAGAGTCAATCAAATCTTTACTAGTTGCTAAATATTATTATTATTTTTTTAAGATGAGTAAATAGATTTTCTCTTGGCTTAGAACGGTTAATACAAAATGTGTTCATCTGGAAAATGATGGAAGACTAATCATGCATGGTAAAGACTGTGGCATACTTGTCAATTAGTTAAATTATTTTCAATAGTACATTTGTGTCCACATTTGCGTCCATTTCTCCTTTGATGTGCTTACAGTAGTACACATACTGAAGGTCATACGTGTGTAAGGTGAAGACCAAGACATATAGACACTTCACGTCAAAATAATGTCAATAATATTTTTATGAGTGAATAATTCAAGTTACTGAAGAATTTGCTAAAAGTAGCACTACAAAATGTTTACAGTGATATGCATTTGCGACAAATGTAACTAGCAAAGTTTTACTGATTTCGTTTTAGACAAAACATAAAATTAATGTAATGTGTTATGTTGCTATTATTGCTTTCATGTGCCAAGAGGCTAATATAGTTGAAGGAGATCCCTAATCATCGCACACAAACTTTGTCAACATAGGCTGAACATTTTATAGTTGGTAAATGTTCTTTTAACTAGAGTGATTGTGATTAAAATGAATTCATTTAGCTGACTATTTTATCCAAAGGGACATACAGTACGGGGGATTTGAACCTGCAACTTTTTGGTTTTGAGGTCAAGCACACTCCCTCTAAGCTAAATCCTTCTAACCTGTGGTTTTACATCCGCTGACATTTAATGATTTTAAGTATGTTGATGTTTTGTTTAGGCACAGTATATCTTCTAGACTAGAGTATAATATCTGGCTAGTTGGGTGTTTATCAAGTACATAAAAAGTATTGAAATACATACATGGTGTCTGTTTAACCTGTGACAGGCAATTGAAAAGCTTTTAACTGCACATCTTAAAGATGCTCAGTAAAAATGTCTGAGTTTTTTCAAGTAGCTTTGTCCCAAGAGAACAGGAACAGCGATAAAGGAGCATCGTCAGTCGTCACCGTGACTACGCTGTGAGATGTGCTGTAGGTGTAACATGCGACAGACAGTCGTCACCATGACTACGCTGTGAGATGTGCTGTAGGTGTAACATGCGACAGACAGTCACACCGTGACTACGCTGTGAGAGGTGGAACATGCGACAGAAAACCCTTTTCGAAACATGCATTTCTCTTTTAGGAACGAGCATGTGCCTTGTCTTTCTGGCAGTGTTCATCTGAAAGTATGTACACGGTGAAGAAGAAAATGACAACCCTCAAGAGCCATGATGCAAATCTAACTGTATGTATGGTGAATGTGCGTCGTACATATCTAACTGTGTGTATGTATGGTGAATGTGCGTCGTACATATCTAACTGTGAGTATGGTGATGTCATACTGTCTCCATGGGGACGAGAGAGAGGGACATTTTTTTACTTCTTTTTGTTGTTTAAAAAGGAATGGAAGAGTTGACAGTTTTTCCTTGCATAACACAGTCTCCTTAGACCCTGAGTCAGACTTGAGAGAGGACCTCTAGCGCTCTGAAGAGACAGGGGGGGGGGAGGATGAGAAGATGCAGGCTAAGGAGCCTACTTCCCTGGAAACCCTGGATCAGAGAGGGGTCGGTGGAGCCCCGGAGCTGCAGGGGGAAGTGTCCGGGAGAGAGGCCTGTCTGGAGGAGGGGAGGCGGGGTCTGGGGGCCTGGTCCTGGGCCTGGGCGGTGGCCTGGTCTGGGTTCTGTGGGGGAGACTTGAGGGGGTGTGTTCTGTCGTGTCTGCGCTCAGTGTCAACGTCCCTCTCCCGCTGTTCCGACGGTTCTCCTTCCGGAACCGTTTCCGCGGAGACCGTGCCGGACGTGGAATCTTTGGATTTGTTTTTGGGTTTCTCCATGTCCGGGCTCTGGAAAACAGGTCAGCAACACCACCTCGTCAGCAGCCAGGATCACCTCTCCTACGGTCAAGAACACTGACTCAGCTAATGTACGTTTACAACACTGGTGATCCCATCCACCTTGGGAAGGACGACATGACTGTGTGCACCTGTACACATTTCCTTGGATGTTGGGGTGTGGCAGGATGTTGCAAGGTGGCAGGGTCAGGATCTTACCTGGAGGGCTGGGGGGCTGTGGGTGGCAGGGTCAGGATCTTACCTGGAGGGCTGGGGGGCTGGGGGTGGCAGGGTCAGGATCTTACCTGGGGGGCTGGGGGGCTGGGGGTGGCAGGGTCGGGCTGGCCCCTGACGGCTGGGCTCTGGTAGTCGGGGCTGGAGGCGACGGTGCTGTAGGCCGGGGGACCCAGCGCAGTCTGCCGCTGCAGCAGCTGCAGGATGGCCTGGATGTCTGATGTCATCTGGGACTCCAGCCTGCTCACACGGCAACGCAAACACACTGCGCTCACGCTCACGTCCTCGCTGGGGAAGGGCTCATTGGAACTCATCACAAACTTCCAACTCATCGTTGACGTCAGTAAACACAGACAGACGTGGAGTCACTGTGCTAGCTGCCTTCTGTTACAGCACAGCCAGGTTAGCGATAGCGTTGAACACACACTGCTACTTTGGCTGTAGTACAGCACCTGTGTTTGTACCGTTGAGCATTAAGTCAGTTCTCACTGGAAACACAAGGGGGCACCACCTGCCATCCAATACACAGAGGCAGTAATATTTTGATAGTTTCTGGAAACTAATATAAACTGTCGTCCCTCTCTGATTCATCACAGCTCATCTACAGGTTCATCTCCACGTGGACATGCAGGTAATCTGGCAGATGATTTCCTCCAATCATGGCTTCCATTTATCCGCCTGGCTGAGTCAGTGTGTCTAGAGAAGGGAAGGTGACACCATAGATGTATATAAAGGCTAGATGTCTCGTCCGCGTTGCCGGCCAACAGAGTCGAACGTCCGCACATGGCGGCCATCTTGCTACAGTCAACTCGCTCACCCATAACATTGTGTTGGTGGTACATGTACTTTTTAAACAACCATAACTTGCTCAATTCTCAACCGATTTTTTAACGGTTTGGTTTGTTATCAACGTCAGAGATGTAGTTATGCCACTGCATACTTCTATTCTATTTTAACATAACATGATTATTCATAAGTATGTCTAGTCTAGACTCCGCCGTAAGACATCTAGCCTTTATTTATATCTATGGGTGACACCTAGGGTGTGTGATGTCATCCATACAGGAAGCTGCATCACAGCTTGTCATAAGAGTGCTACTTCTACATCCTCACCTTTCATCCCTCATTTAGTTACTAAGACAACAGTGTAACCTACCATAGTTACGGACCAGGTTACACCAGTGTACACTACCATAGTTATGGACCATTTTACACCAGTGTACACTACCATAGTTATGGACCAGGTTAGACCAGTGTTCACTATCATAGTTACGGACCAGGTTAGACCAGTGTTCACTATCATAGTAACGGACCAGCAGGGGCGGTTCTACACGGGGGCCTACAGGTGCCAGTGCTCCTGTAAAAATGTCCCTGGCCCCCCCTGTGGCCCCCCTGAGCTTTTCTTCTTCTAGTAGTCATCATGAAACGAGGAAGGGACATTGCAGCCTTTTTTGCCCCAGTAAATAAAAAAGTTAGAGAAACATATCAAGGTATTGAGAGAGCTGAGGAGCTGGAAGAGGGAGAGCCAGAGCCGTTTGTATGATTTTAATGTAAAGCAAAATTAAAGTATTTAATGTTTAAATATCATTTGTTTCCGTTTTTTAATGTGCCCCTCTGATTAAACACTGGCCCCCCCTTGGCCCCCCCAGTAAAATTTGTCTAGAACCGCCACTGCGGACCAGGTTAGACCAGTGTTCACTATCATAGTTACGGACCAGGTTAGACCAGTGTTCACTATCATAGTTACGGACCAGGTTAGACCAGTGAACACTACCATAGTTACGGACCAGGTTAGACCAGTCTTCACTATCATAGTTACCATGGTTACGGAACAGGTTAGACCAGTGTTCACTATCATAGTTACCGTGGTTACGGACCAGGTTAGACCAGTGTTCCCTATTATAGTTACCATGGTTACGGACCAGGTTAGACCAGTGTTCACTATCATAGTTACCATGGTTACGGACCAGGTTAGACCAGTGTTCACTATCATAGTTACCATGGTTACGGACCAGGTTAGACCAGTCACAGTGAGCTGCGACCCGGGATTCTTCCCCCCCACACTGTTTTAGCACTCTAGCCAATCAGAGCCAATCACAGCATGGCTGGCATCAGAGTCAATCACAGCATGGCTGGCTAGCCAGTACAGAGAGACAAGCATCTCTATCATTCTGTCTGTGCTGAGCAACACCTGACTGTCCTCACCCCCCTCTCCCCCCCTCCCCCAGGACACCGTCTGATCCAGGAGAGATGAGAGAGGAGGCCTGCTGGGCGAGCGAGCAGGACACTCACACCTACACTCCTGCTAGACTGGGAAACAGTCAGGGGAAGGAGAGAGAGAGGGAGAGAGACACACAGAGAGGGAGAGAGACACAGAGAGGGAGAGAGACACAGAGAGAGAGAGAGAGAGAGAGAGAGAGAGAGAGAGAGAGAGAGAGAGAGAGAGAGAGAGAGAGAGAGAGAGAGAGAGAGAGAGAGAGAGAGAGAGAAGCCCAGACACTGACAATAACACAGACTAGATTAAGGTCTCGTTACTTTCTGGGTAATTAGGCCCCACCCCCACCCAATCCTCCCTAGTGATGTCAGATGTCTTTGTGAATGACTGGGTCTCGTGGGCGCTGGGCTATAAATAGAGAACTCTAGAGCTGTGAGGAGGTGTGGGGAGGTGTGGGGAGGTGTGAGGAGGTGTGGGGAGGTGTGGGGATGTCTGAGGAGGTGTGAGGGGGAGGAGGAGGTATGAGGGGGAGATGTCAGAGGGAGGAGGAGGTGTGAGGTGGCTGTGCTCCTGGTGCTGCTCACCTATTCAGGTGCTCCTGCAGGAGGTCCAGGCGTTGCTCCACCTCTCCGTAGGTGAGGTCCGTGTCGCTGTCTTCCTCCCCGCCGCGGGGCTCCTCTGCTGGGCCAGCCTGCTCCTCCACGCCCCTGGGTCTCCTGCACACCCAGCCCTCTGCACACACACACACATGCACGAATACACACACACACACACAAAAGGATACGCACACACAAACGCATATATGAAAACACAAACACACCCCTGTTCATCACTTCCCTGACAGTGAGGGCAGCTCAGGTTAGTCCAGGATTAATTCAGATTATTCAGCCTCAGTCAGATATGATACGTCTGATAAAGTCTGAGGCTAATCTTGGGCTGTGAGCTACACACCACCACACACTGAAACCACAGGCCAGGGAGCGTGATCAGTCAGACTGCTGACTCACACACAGGTCCACAGAACCTCACGGCAGTCAGCCTCCTGTTCCACCAGCATCACAGGGCTTCCCTGTTACAACACCTCCACACAGGACCGCCAAGGAGCAAGAGAAAGAGAGAGAGACAGAGAGGGGGGTAGAGAAAGAGACAATGAAAGAGGGAGAGAAAGAGGAGAGACAGAGAGGGGGGTAGAGAAAGAGAGAGAGAAGGAGAGAGACAGGAGAGAGAGACAGAGAGGGGGGTAGAGAAAGACAGAGAGAAGGAGAGAGAGAGAGGAGAGAGAGAAATACAGAGAGAAGGAGAGAGAGAGGAGAGAGACAGAGAGGGGGTAGAGAAAGAGAGAGAGAAGGAGAGAGAGAGAGAGAGAGAGAGAGAGAGAGAGAGAGAGAGAGAGAGAGAGAGAGAGAGAGAGAGAGAGAGAGAGAGAGAGAGAGAAGAGAGAGAGGGGTAGAGAAAGAGAGAGAGAGGGGGGAAGATAAGACAGAGCAAAAGAGGGATAGAGAGAGAGGAGGGGAGGGAGGAAGGAAGAAAGGAGGGAGGAAGGAGGGAGGAGACTGGGAGGGAGGAAAGAAGGAAGGAAAGAGGTGTTTGGGTACACAAGGCCAGGTGACAGGCACCGTGTCCGGGTCTCTAGGAACCTTTGTGACGGGAGCCGGAGGGAGAGGGATGACATTTCAAGTGACGCGCGCCTGCTGTGGTGATTACAGGGATCAATAGGCCCCAGGCTACTCTGTGCTGCCTGGTCGCCTGGGAAACATCTCCCTGAGTGAGGGGAGGATGCAGTCAAATCACCATGATGGGAGCCTTCATTTCAGAGCACAGCTGTGGTTAGAGCCATGGTGTTTTATTTGTTCAGTGTCTATTTTGAGAGTGTGTGTTGGCTGGGAGAGGGTCATTCTCTGGCTGGGGAGCGTGCTTCATTCACATACTGCGTTGTACGTATCTACTGAACATGGAATTTTCGTTTGACCACTTGTAAATGAACACGCTTCAATGCTGTTGTTTTGTGTCTGTTTGGATGAGTGTGTGTTTGGATGAGTGTGTGTATGGATGAGTGTGTGTTTGGATGAGTGTGTGTTTGGATGAGTGTGTGTATGGATGAGTGTGTGTTTGGATGAGTGTGTGTTTGGATGAGTGTGTGTTTGGATGAGTGTGTGTATGGATGAGTGTGTGTTTGGATGAGTGTGTGTTTGGATGAGTGTGTGTTTGGATGAGTGTGTGTATGGATGAGTGTGTGTTTGGATGAGTGTGTGTATGGATGAGTGTGTGTTTGGCGCAGAGGGAGGAGTGTGTGTGTGTGTCTCAACTTGGCTTCATCCACGAGGGTAACCTCAGGTCATGTTATTACCATTAACACACACACACACACACACACACAGGAATCGATGTAGCTTGTGCAGTCTAACTCTCCGCACCCCTGTATATGAGGCAGTCTAACTCTCCGCACCCCTGTATATGAGGCAGTCTAACTCTCCGCACCCCTGTATATGAGGCAGTCTAACTCTCTGCACCCCTGTATATGAGGCAGTCTAACTCTCCGCACCCCTGTATATGAGGCAGTCTAACTCTCTGCACCCCTGTATATGAGGCAGTCTAACTCTCCTCACCCCTGCCACGATGAGACAGCCCCCAGCTACTTCATACTGTATTTCAATATCAAGGTTGAATCACCTAGAGCAAATATGACCTTCGTTTTGTCCTAAAACATAAAAATACGTCCTGAGACACTTTGAAATATGTCTGGTGTCCCTACGGCTGAGCTCAGAGTAGGAGGATTCTGCCAGCGGTGACAACTCTAGTTCTCCCTCCTGAATATGACCCATCCACAACGGTCACCCTGGCCGCTGTAATCCTCTTAACTGCCTGTTTATCGTCGGGGTGATGCCACATAATCCACGCTGGCGTTTTTAAGAGGTGTGACATCCGACGTCTGGGCTTGCTAAATTAGCTCAGTAAAACGAGGCAGATCTAATCCCTCACGCGGGCTTGCATGTCCTGGGAACCCCAGGTCATGGTGAAGGTCACGTGTGTTCATCTTGTGACCCTCCTCCAGGTCTTTTCTCCAGGGGTGTCGCCGTGTTCCGCTGAAGCAGAGCAGGAGGAGCCGACACAGCCTCACCAACGAGCCTCACGGATGTCTCATAACAACAGCAATGTGTTCATTTAGCTGACGCTTATATACAGACCTGGGGGGATTCGAATCAGCAACCTTTCGATCTGCAGTCAGATGCTTTAAACACTGAGCTCTACCTGGCCTACAGGTTTACAGCTCACCAGGTGTCCAGGTGTGAGGGGTGCAGTGTGGCCAAAACAATCTCACCAGAAGTCTCTACTGTCTTTCTGAAATGTCCCTAAAGGTCGTTAAGATTACGTGATGATGTAATATATTGGGTCAACCTTTACATCTGTAGATGTACTAAGTACAATTACAGATCTAACAGCTTCTATAAACATTAGGAACACTAGAACACTAAGGAAGGCAAACGTGACATCCTTCACAAATCAGTAAAAGGCTTTTTGCTGCTGCTTAGCAACAAAACACAAATGGACATTGCCTGGTAAGTACTGGTAGTCACCAGATTGGTCGCTAGATACGATTTTTAGTCGCTAGGGAAGATGGAAAAACAGCTAAATGTAACAACAAAGTTGCTAAAGTGACCTCTTACCTTTGTAAGAGTGTTCTCTGTCTGCGCTAGCGCCGCCCTGGTGGTGGGACTCCTCGGCCAGCCCCAGAGACTGCTCCCTTACGGAGGGGTACCCCAGCACCCCCGAGCACAGCGGCCTCTGCTCCACCTCCTCCTCTCTGCCCTCCTCCTCCGCTGACTCCCTCCTCCCCCTCCTCCCCCTCCTCTCGTTCCTCTCCGTCCGGGAGGGGGTGTGGGAGTGGGGGTACAGCGGCCTCTCCTGCCCCCCCTCACAGCACGCTGTCGTCTCCTCCTTGTTGTGGTTCCCTGGGGGACGGAGGGGAACAGGTGGAACATCACGCCGGGCTGGGGGTGGAACCCTGGCGTCTCTGTTCTACGCTGCCTGGGGACCTCTGCCCACGCAACACCAGCGAGGGAACTATAGAGAGGTGTTGTGCTCTAAATGGTCCCCACTCTCGGACTTGTGTTCTCGCCGCCAGCGTATGCTAACATTGGATGCTCTCCTCCCCCTTCCCCCCCCCTTTTCCCTCCAGTCTCTGAAGTGGAAACTCTGCCTTTCATTTCTGTTCGAATCTTTTCAGTTCACTTGTTCTTTTGAGGAAAGGACAGGGAACTCTAAATCAATTATACATCCAAGCCATCTATATTTTGAAAAACCCAGAGCACAAAAAAAAGTTTCAAACTATCTATTTTCAACTCTTTGTCCTTTCCGGAGAAGGCATACTTTTCGAAAGCCTGTTACCATGGTGACCAATTAGATCTTTTTTTCGTGTGTGAGAATGGGAGCCAAGTCTCTGAGAGTGTCCCAGCCCAGAGAGCTCTTACAGCAGACACCACCTCTCCTCCTCCCCCAGAACACAGGACAGACACCACCTCTCCTCCTCCCCCAGAACACAGGACAGACACCACCTCTCCTCCTCCCCCAGAACACAGGACAGACACCACCTCTCCTCCTCCCCCAGAACACAGGACAGACACCACCTCTCCTCCTCCCCCAGAACACAGGACAGACACCACCTCTCCTCCTCCCCCAGAACACAGGACAGACACCACCTCTCCTCCTCCCCCAGAACACAGGACAGACACCGGCTCCAGGATTCTGCTCGGTGAAGTCTAATTCTCGACGTTCAGAGTCACGACGATATACCGTGACTGTAATGACTGGAAGATGCCTATCCTGGGCAGGATGCAAAAGAGACACTACATCTCACTAAGTCCTTCTTAGTTAAGAGAAGGTTGAATACATTTTCTAAAAGTTCATAAAAATAATGGTGACATTATATAAAGCGATGCTGTCTTGCAATATTCTTAGTCACACTTTAACACACTTTGCTTGTGCAAAGGGCTGGGATGAGCTGGTGTTCCCAGCCCCACTGCCGAGGGTCTTCTCTTGTGGGACTGCCTCCTCCTGCATCCTCCGTCTGAGTCGCTGGTCTTGGGGTGTGTGGTCTGAAGGGAGGAAAGGGGGAGGGGCAGAACCTCAGTTAGCAGGAGCGCTCCGCACAAGACAGGCCTGCAGCTTCCTGGTGATGGTGATGATGTCAGAGGCTTCTCTCATCTGTGCTGCTATGAGGTAGCTCATTACAGTTACTAACATTTAACACACACACACACGTACACACACGCAGATTCACACACACACACTCCCCCCACACAGACTAATCCCCCACCCACACACACCCACATGTTGTTTGAAGCCTAATGGTTCAGCTTACCTTGGCATACTCGTCCCGGAGGTTAAAGGTCAGCTCCAGGTTGTGGAGGAAGTGGTCAGCGAACTCAGGGTACATGTCCAGCACCTCCAGGATCTCCTCTCTCTGGATGGTGTGCAGGTCGCAGTAGCTCAGTGCTCGCACGTCCGCGTTGGCCTTCCCTGGCTTGGCGTACAGGTGGATCATCTCTCCAAAGATGTCGTTCTTCCCTGGAGGAGGGATGGGTGGAGGGAGGGTAGGGAGGGGAAGAGAGGGAGAAGGAGAGAGAGGGGGGAGAGAGAGTGAGGGAGAGATAGAGAGGGGGAGAGAGAGAGTGAGGGAGAGACAGAGAGGGGGAGAGAGAGAGTGAGGGAGAGACAGAGAGGGGGAGAGAGAGAGTGAGGGAGAGACAGAGAGGGGGAGAGAGAGAGTGAGGGAGAGACAGAGAGGGGGAGAGAGAGAGTGAGGGAGAGACAGAGAGGGGGAGAGAGAGAGTGAGGGAGAGAGAGATAGAGAGGGGAAATAAAAAAAACATCCTCATGAATATGTTAATCAGTCAAGGACATGGAGTGCTACAGGAACAGGGATAATTATCCTCCACAACCCTCCCCCTGAGCACTGGAACAAGCACTCACACACCACTCATCTCTTCAAATGTTTTAGACCACCAGGGCAAGAACAAACCGGGATTTACCAGAGGAAGGGATGAAAGGGGAGGAGAGGGATGAGGAGAGGGATGAGAGGGATGAAGATACAGATAGAGCAGAGAGAGAGGAGGAGTGGGAGGGTAAGGAGAGGACAGGACAAGGGAAAGGTAGAGGACGGTAGAGAAACGAGGAAAAAGAGAGGTGAAGAGGGATGGGTAAAAAGAGAGAAATGGAGAGAGGGAAGAGAAGGGAAGAGAAGGAGAGAAGAGAAGGAGAGGAACAAGATTCTCTCTGACTGCATGCAGCCTACATCAGTGAGAAGACAGGTGTCGGCTAACTCTCCATCACCCGGAGAAGGTCAGCAAATAAGAAACCTTCTAATAGAACTCCCTCTCTACCTGTCTCTCCTACTTCTCTTCCTTCCACAGCTTTCTTCTTCTATTCCTGCTCTCCCTCTCTCTCTCCCTTTCCTATTTCTCCTTTTTCTCTCTAAGTTTCTCTTTTATCTATTTACAGTATCTCTCCCTCTCACCTGTATCTCTCTCTCCTCCCCCCCTGTCCTCCCCCGGCCTAGAGAGAGCTGTGTAGAAACCACATAGCTCTCTCCTGCAGCTCTCCCTGGGATCCACCCCACAGACAGTCTGGGACTGTACCATCTACCCCACAGACAGTCTAGGACTGTACCATCTACCCCACAGACAGTCTGGGACTGTACCATCTACCCCACAGACAGTCTAGGACTGTACCATCTACCCCACAGACAGTCTGGGACTGTACCATCTACCCCACAGACAGTCTGGGACTGTACCATCTACCCCACAGATGAGAGGGCTGAGGGGTACATGACAGGGGAGCATCTTAGAAAACACACACATCTGTAGAATCTGCTGAAACACAGTCCTCACCACCTCCACCACCACCATCACCACCATCACCACCACCAAACCCCCCAAGGCTGTTCTTCTGTGTCCGTACCCAGTATGGCCACCACCACGTCATCCTTCAGCACCTCGATGGAGCCGCGTGCCAGGAAATAGAGAGCGGTGAGCACATCTCCACTGTGAACCAGCGTGTCGCCGGGCGGGGAGTGGGTGGTCTTGAACCTCATGGCCAGCGCCCGCAGACAGCCCTTGGTGGCTCCCCGGAAGGCCCTGCAGTCCTGGAGGAGACTCTGGTTGAGGTGGAGGCAGATGTCTGCCTGGAGACACTCTGGGAAGCCCTTCAGCACCTGGGGTGGGGGAGGGGAGGGTGGGGGAGGGGTGGGGGAGGGGTGGAAAGGAGGGAGCAGAGGGTGTGCGTGGGAAGTGGTGGAGGGGGTGGGGTAAGGGGTGGGAGAGGTGGGTGAGGGGTGGAAAGGAGGGAGGGGAGTTTGGGGTGTGAGGGAGGGAGAGGTAGGTGAGGGTGAAAATGGGGTGGGTGAGGGGGAGGGAGGGAGGGGGTACAAGCCGGAGGGGCAGATGAGAAAGAGGTCAGCTGAGGGCTGTGAGAGTGACAGCTGTCGTTAAGGAACATCCATGTGATCTGGGTTTGAGGACACATTAGGAGCTGGGGGAAATCTCATACAGTTGCCATTTGTAGTTGATCCTTCTTCTCAAAACCTTTCTTCTCACGTGCAGCAGAAACTGACTGCATGGTCATGCATTTATATTAAACTGGATGCTTCAGCCAAGGTCACAGGCAGACAGGATAAACAGTTAGTACAACACAGAACAGACTAGGGGGAACATGTAAACATGGTGTTAGTGTTTCAGAGGCTGAGGTGTCTGGATGTCATATAACAACTGTTTCTGTGTTTCCATCAGGATCTAGAAACATGACTTAGTGTAAGTGGTGCTGAATAACAATGTTAGCTCTCCATGACTCACTTCAATATATCTCAAAGTCTTGATGTGTAACTTCAGGCGATTCAAGAGACTTACCCTGAGCTGTGGAGCCATGCGCCTCACTCTGAACACAGAGAGCAGGAGTATCTGCATGTGTTAACGTGCTACAAGCTTGAATGAAAGCGATGGGACAGTGTCTGTTGTGTTACTCAGGTGGCTCTGATGACATCCTGCTGAATACTAACAGATTGTCTCTCTGTGACTGAGAGACAGATCTTAAACTTGAGGAAGGAACCTGGTTTCCAGGGACGATGAGTGTGGAATGTTGTTAACAGCAAACAGAAGGACTGTGTCAGACACCATGACAACGTGACAGAGAGAGGAGGGGGGGAGAAGGGGAGAGAGAGAGGGGGGAGGGAGGGAGAGGGAGAGAGAAAGAGAGAGGAGGGGGAGAGAGAGGGGTAAGAAAGAGAGAGGAGGGTGGAGAGAGAGGGGTGAAAAAGAGAGAGGAGGGGGAGAGAGAGAGGGGGGAGGGAGAGAGTGGGGGGGAGAGAGAAAGAGAGAGGAGGGGGAGAGAGAGGGGTTAGAATGAGAGAGGAGGGGGAGAGAGAGGGGTTAGAAAGAGAGAGGATGGGGAGAGAGAGAGGGGGGAGGGAGAGAGTGGGGGGGAGAGAGAAAGAGAGAGGAGGGGGAGAGAGAGAGAGGGGTTAGAAAGAGAGAGGATGGGGAGAGAGAGAGGGGGGTTAGAAAGAGAGAGGAGGGGGAGAGAGAGAGAGGGGGGAGAGAGAGAGGGGGGGAGAGAGAGAGAGGGGTTAGAAAGAGAGAGAGGGGGGGAGAGAGAGAGGGGGGAGAGAGAGAGGGGGGGGGAGAGAGAGGGGTTAGAAAGAGAGAGAGGGGGGGAGAGAGAGAGGGGGGGAGAGAGAGAGAGGGGTTAGAAAGAGAGAGAGGGGGGGGGAGAGAGGGGGGGGGAGAGAGACAGGGGGGAGAAGCTTCAGAGACACAAACGAAGGCTGACAGAAAAATGCCCTTATCTTCTTTGTTAAGACAAAACCACCTCAAACCGCACGGCAGTTAACAGGAAACTGGACTGAACCGGTTTTCTAGAACAAAGATGCTTTTCTTTGTTCTCTTGTTCTCTTTTTTTTAAAGGAAGAAAAGGGAGATATTTCATGAGAAGATTTGGAAAGGAAAGAGTGAACAACATTTGGCAAGTGCAGGAGCCTTTGCAAAGCGTGAGGCCAGCTCTTCCACGCCAGGCCCCAGCCAGCCCACAGCAATATCCACCCAACCCCACCTCATAGTCGCCCCGCCTCACGTAGGGAAATCATCCTGTTTGAATACTCAGATTTCATGCAAAAACGTCCTTGAGGAGGTCCACATGCGAGTGGGTTTGCTCAGCTGCCAGCCCCAGGCTCCACACCCTTCTCCCTGGCACGCAAACCCAGCAGCCTGCATGGAGGATCCTACTGTCCCTACAGTCACTACGTCTGAAGGACAGCACACTGATTCTCTCAGTGTTCATTTAACACCAGGAGCGGTCATGGCGATGAGAGTGGACCTGTAGGAACGCTCAGAGCAGAACACCATCTCCTGGTGCTACATGAACACGTTCTGTGTGCTGGGCGGTCATAACGTGCAAGAGGACCTTATCTTGCATGTTATGACAGCTCTAGAGGGAAAACATGCCTTTACAATTAAATGCAAGTCCTAGACTACAGACACACGCCCATCCACTGATCACACACACCAGCAGTAGGATATCTCAGCAGGGAACACAGTAAACACACCGCATGTACATGTGAGGGCACACAGCTCAAGTCAAAGTGTTGGTTTAACACAAGGACACTCCTGTCACATGACACAAGACTCCAGTCACATGACACAAGACTCCTGGAGGTAAACTGACACTTTGACATGCTCTACAGGTGAGCCTAGATGGAGGTCTACGGAATGAGCATGTGGTCATGTGATCTGCAAACGTGTGATCATGTGACCTGTGTAACACACACCTCCTGTTCTTACCAGAGTGGCAGGGAGTTCCATGAGATGGAGGGGCAGGCATGGAAGAGACAAGTGGGTTTTAGAAGAACAAAAGGAAAAACCAGTTGGGTAAAAGCCAGTTCTACTGATCTGAAGCTCTGTGTTCAGCACAGCACCTCCAACTTTTATCTTCCAGTCAACCACTAAACACAGACAACCTAAACTTTCACACTTATACAGTCTAACCATGTTAGGTGATTGACCCTGTTACATGTATGACAGCTATTTTTAAGACATTGGACTGTTTTACAAAGAGATGACAGAAAGGGAAAACACAGAAATTGCAAAGCAAAATATTAAATACACAATATCAACACATCGTTATGTCTCATCTTACTAAACTTTCATAAATTGTGTTGTGGAGGACCTAAATCTGAGTCTCATAACTCAAGTATAACTGACTCCTCACACACACACACCCACACACATAACCACCCCCTCTCCCACACCCCCTGCACCCAACACACACACACCCTCACACACACACCCTCACACACACACACACCCTCACACACACACACACCCTCACACACACACCCTCACACACACCCTCACACACACACACACCCTCACACACACACACACCCTCACACACACACCCTCACACACACACACACCCTCACACACACACACACCCTCACACACACACCCTCACACACACACACACCCTCACACACACACACACCCTCACACACACACACACCCTCACACACACACCCTCACACACACACACACCCTCACACACACACACCCTCACACACACACACACCCTCACACACACACACCCTCACACACACACCCTCACACACACACCCTCACACACACACCCTCACACACACACACCCTCACACACACACACCCTCACACACCCCACCCTCACACACCCCACCCTCACACACACACACACCCTCACACACACACACCCTCACACACACACACACCCTCACACACCCCACCCTCACACACCCCACCCTCACACACACACACCCTCACACACACACCCTCACACACACACCCTCACACACACACCCTCACACACACACACACCCTCACACACACACCCTCACACACACACCCTCACACACACACCCTCACACACACACACACCCTCACACACACACCCTCACACACACACCCTCACACACACACCCTCACACACACACACACCCTCACACACACACCCTCACACACACACCCTCACACACACACCCTCACACACACACACACCCTCACACACACACCCTCACACACACACCCTCACACACACACCCTCACACACACACCCTCACACACACACACACCCTCACACACACACCCTCACACACACACCCTCACACACACACCCTCACACACACACACACCCTCACACACACACCCTCACACACACACCCTCACACACACACACACCCTCACACACACACCCTCACACACACACACACATAACCACCCCCTGGACCCAACACACCCCACCCTCACACACACACACACCCTCACACACACACCCTCACACACACACACACCCTCACACACACACCCTCACACACACACACCCTCACACACACACCCTCACACACACACACACCCTCACACACACACCCTCACACACACACCCTCACACACACACACACCCTCACACACACACCCTCACACACACACACACCCTCACACACACACCCTCACACACACACACACCCTCACACACACACCCTCACACACACACACACCCTCACACACACACCCTCACACACACACACACCCTCACACACACACCCTCACACACACACACACCCTCACACACACACCCTCACACACACACACACCCTCACACACACACCCTCACACACACACCCACCCTCACACACACACCCTCACACACACACACACCCTCACACACACACCCTCACACACACACCCTCACACACACACCCTCACACACACACCCTCACACACACACACACCCTCACACACACACCCTCACACACACACCCTCACACACACACCCTCACACACACACCGCCCTCACACACACACCCTCACACACACACCCTCACACACACACCCTCACACACACACCGCCCTCACACACACACCGCCCTCACACACACACCGCCCTCACACACACACCCTCACACACACACCCTCACACACACACCGCCCTCACACACACACCGCCCTCACACACACACCCTCACACACACATTCGTACCATGTTCATGTCGATGCCGTTGGTGTAGGACCAGGCGTGCTTGAAGTACTCCTCCAGGCGCTGGCGGAGGGGGTTGGGGATCTGATGGAAGCGGATGAACTCTCGCACCCGCAGCATCTGGGTGTGGTAGCGCGCCGTGCCCGAGTACAGGCGCTGGATGATGGCCGACACGTTCCCGAAGATGCTGGCGTACATGAGGGCTGGAGGTCAGAGGTTAAAGGTCAGACAGATGACTCAGTACATGAGGGCTGGAGGTCAGAGGTTAAAGGTCAAACAGATGACTCAGTACATGAGGGCTGGAGGACTCAGTACATGAGGGCTGGAGGTCAGAGGTTAAAGGTCAAACAGATGACTCAGTACATGAGGGCTGGAGGTCAGAGGTTAAAGGTCAAACAAATGACTCAGTACATGAGGGCTGGAGGTGGTCAGAGGTTAAAGGTCAAACAGATGACTCAGTACATGAGGGCTGGAGGAGGTCAGAGGTTAAAGGTCAAACAGATGACTCAGTACATGAGGGCTGGAGGTCAGAGGTTAAAGGTCAAACAGATGACTCAGTACATGAGGGCTGGAGGAGGTCAGAGGTTAAAGGTCAAACAGGTGCCTCAGTACATGAGAGTGCATGCATGTGTGTTCTTGTGTGTGTGTGCAAGGTTTTGCTTGTGTGTGTGTGTGTGTAACTCACAGCCGATCAGCATGACGCAGATGGAGAAGATCTTCTCAGAGTTGGTGTTGGGGGAGACGTTCCCGAAGCCCACGCTGGTCAGACTGCTGAAGGTGAAGTACAGCGCTGTCACGTACTTGTCCTTGATGGACGGACCCGACGCCGGGTCGCTGTAGTTGTAGCGCTTCCCGATGGACACGCCCAGGTTGTCCAGCCAGCCAATCTTGTGGTCCAGGTACGGTTTCTCCACATTCCCGATGGCGTACCAGATGCAGGCCAGCCAATGGGCGATGAGCGCGAAGATGCACATGAGCAGCATGAGGACTGCAGCGCCGTACTCAGAGTAGCGGTCCAGCTTCCTGGCCACGCGGACCAATCGGAGGAGACGGGCTGTTTTCAGCAGGCCAATCAGAGTGGTGGTCTGGGGAGGAACGTATAAATGAACAGGGTTCTTATTGGCTGATGCTTGCTTGAAATCTGGACTAGTGCTAATCCACTTCAGAAGTCTGTGAATGGTTTCTCTATTGGGTGGGTAAGTGTTATAATCAATCCCAGCTAAGGTCAGTTAGTCACAGTGAGGAGAGTGCCACATGAGTGGCTTGTGACATTTCTGAGAAATGGTTTCCTCTCAAACTCATCAATCAGGGCTGCAAAGCACCCTGAACCCAGATCCAGAGAGACCGGCCTGCCTGGACACTGAACCCAGACCCATCCCTCACAACCAGAAACATCCCTCACAACCAAAAACATCCCTCACATCCAGAAACATCCCTCACAACCAAAAACATCCCTCACATCCAGAAACATCCCTCACAACCAGAAACATCCCTCACAACCACAACCTCCTCAGTTCCGTTGTAAACAATCCTAAACCGCCCCTCCCCGCCCCTCCCCGCCCCTCCCCTCCCAGCCTCTCCCCGCCCCTCCCAGCCCCTCCCAGCCCCTCCCAGCCCCTCCCCTCCCCTCCCAGCCCCTCCCAGCCCCTCCCCGCCCCTCCCAGCCCCGCCCCTCCTCCCACACAGCGCTGTGGAGACGTAGAAGAGGAGGATCACTAGCTCCCGGCGCCTCCGTGTCGCCTCCCTCTGTCACCAGGAGCACGAGAGAGAGGAAAGTTCACATCCTGTCCCCATTAACTATTACAGTAATATCCTGAGGGAAATCATTACCACCTCCTCCCGTAACAACAGCAATGAGATACATGTTGCTCCTGGATGTGAGTCTTGTTTACAGAGAAGCTGCTCATTACCCTGCTATCTGTAAACCGGACAAGTGTCTGTTCCTGGTGTATGAGACAGGGCTGATTCATGAGATGATGCTTACCTCCCTGACGTGTGCTCACAGGAAATGTGTTTCCTGTTAGGAGCTCAGAGTAACAGAACGGTGATGGCTTTATTATAAACATCTCCTCCACTAAGGCACCACTTATTCTGCAGGCAAGCTTACCGGCTGGAAACTCACCTGTTTATTCAATCCCATTCAAACCTATTTAATCCAATTCAACTCAAGCTCAGTTCAGCTCAAGATCGGTTTGAATCCATTTAGTCCAGCCCCATTCAGGTCCTGTCCATTCTAATTCCATCTAACACGCAAGTTGTCCTACAGGGGAATTAATAACACCTTGTTCATGAAATGCGTCATGACTCATATATTTGGGGGCCCCTCGGTGACGCTGTATATATATAATATATATATATACAGCATTTGAAATATGAACATGAAATATGAGCACATGAAATATACATATTTCATGTGCTCTTGGGGGCACGATGATGACGATCACAATGTGATCACGATAAGATTACAGTATGATCACAATATGATCACGATATGATCACGATAGGATCACAGTATAATCACGATATGATCATGATATGATCACAGTATGATCACGATATGATCACGATATGATCACGATATGATCACAATCTCTCTCTCCTCTCTGTTTCAGTCTCTGCCCACATCTCTGTTCTACATCTTCACTCTTACCATGTCCTCCCCCTTTGTCTCTCTCTCTGTTTCTCTCTCTCTCTCTCAAAAGACAAAAAAGTCTGAAAAACAAAGTCTTGGGATACATGTGTGTAGATATTCACTCAGCCCCTCAAATAAAAATCTTTTAAATTATAGGTAATGTTAGTAAGTATAAATTAAATGACCTGAGATGTGTTTTTTATGTGTTTGTCTCGGTTGCATGGGATTGTTTTTCCAGTTATCTGCTTGTTTGCTCCAACCAAATTTCCCTCAGGAAATTGATTAAGATCAACTGTTTGTAAACGTATTCCCAGGAACCCAGAGACGCGTTTGTTCTCCTCCAGGGAAGGTGAGATGATGTTTCTAGAGGAGGAGTTCCTCCAGAGACCAGGGATGTCCTCATGCAGGCCTGTAGGTCTGCATCCTAACAAGGAGAATGCTGTCCTTAAGTACCAAAGGAGTCTCGAGTTCAGGGTCTCCTACGCTGTTCCTGGAGAGCTACCTGCCTGTAGGTTTCGCTCCAACACTAATCTAGCACCCCTGGCCCTAATAAGCTAGCAGCTCATTCACACCCGTTGTCCCCGGGGCCAGTTAACCTGGACAAGGTCATGACAACGTCCGGGTTGTGACTCACCTCGTCCGATCCCGAGCCGAAGATCAGCAGGTCGAAGGGGATGGCGGCCACCATGTCGATGAGGAACCAGCCCTTGAAGTAGTGGATGGCGATCTTGGCAGGGTGGCTGACCACTTCCTCGTTCACGTTGACGTAGGTGGTCCTGAAGTTGATGAGGATGTCCACGATGAACATGATGTCCACCATGAGGTCCACCACGTTGAGCGGGGAGCAGGAATAGCCGCACTCGCGCCGTTTATGCTCCTCGCGGTCGTTGAGGAGGAAGGCGGCGGAGTAGGGCGTCAGGATGGCCGTGTAGATTACCAGCAGCAGGATGAGCCAGTCCCACACCGCCTTGAAGGGGCTGTAGTGGAGGATGGTGAACCGGTCCATGCGTGGCGTCTGGAGCTTGTACTCGGGTAGGACGTCAGCTCCCAGAGACAACACCTGCGGGAGGGAGAGGAGGAGGAGGAGGAGGAGGAGGAGGAGGGAGAGGAGGGAGAAGAGGAGGAGGAGGAGGAGGGAGAGGAGGGAGAGGAGGAGGAGGAAGAGGAGGAGGAGGAAGGAAAGGAGGAGGAAGAGAGTTCATGAGAACACATAGAAGCTTTCCTTATTTGGTCAAGCTCAGCAGTTAGAGAATGTGACTGCAGATCAAGAGGTCGCAGGTTCGAACCCCCCTGTATTGCACGTTGGATAGAAACATCTGCTGAATGGACACATTATTATTAATCAACCAGTCCAGTGTAGAGAGTCTGGTCCAGACAGCTCTATTTAGAGCTCAACAACAATCCTAAATGTCCTCCATGGGGAATCTTTCGCTGTTTCATCACGTGAAGTTTAAGGTTAATGTAAAACAACTATGCAAATGAGATGCATTCCACAATAACTTCAGCATGATAACTGAAATATCTCAAAGCCCTCAGTGTAGAGAAACCTCGGGAGAGTGGCATCAAGTAAAGGTCAGGATCGACGCCAGTCTCAGTTTGGTTAATAACTCCTCTGGGGGGTGTACAGAGTCCAGGAGAGAGCTGGTGCATCACCCCCCGCTGTCAACCGCTCCACACGTGTTACATACTACATACTACACACTACATACAATGCACTACATACTACATACTACACACTACAATATACTACATACTAGATGCTACTTCATAGACACTACACACAAGATACTACATAATAGATACTACATATTATATACTACAAATACAACAGTATGTACTAGATACTACATTCTATTGACTACATACTACCTATGGGTACATCGTTCCTCAAGGAAGTCAGGGGTGTTTATGTGTTTGCGTTACTGCCCGTGTTTGTAAGTCCATATTATTCCCAGTTTAAATTGTCCTTTTAGGGAATTAACAAAAAAGGAAATCTCTTTTGAAGAACAGGCCTGTGCATTAATAACCTGGCTTCCAGTTTAGTGAAGATCCCTGGGAAACTTTTAACATCAATATTACTGCAGGACCATCACCCTGGATCCACGACACAGAGGTCATTATCGCTGTGGGAGCTGGATATATATCCATTCATCTGGCTCGAACTCCTCAACAGCAGGGAATTTCTGGCTGGTGCTCTTATGACTGGAGAGAAAGGGAGATAGAGGTGGGAGAGGGGGCGGGAGAGAGAGAGGAGGGAATGAGAGCGAGAGAGGGGGGGGAAAGAGAGGGATAGGGAGAGAGAGGGATAGAGGGTTAGAGAGAGGGGGAGATAGAGGGAGAGGGGTAGAGAAGATGAGAGAGAAAGAGCGAGAGAGAGAGAGAAAGGGGGAGGAGAGAGAGAGTGGGAGAGAGTGGGAGAGAGTGGGAGAGAGTGGGAGAGAGAGAGAGAGGGGGAGGGAGAGAGTGGGAGAGAGAGACAGGTAGAGTGCCTCGCTCGCCCCAAGGGCAGACAGGCAATTAATGCCGCGCTCAGAGTTAAACAGGAGGCAAAGATGAAACCTCCAGTTCCTCCTCCGTCTCCACGCCAACACCAGACCCACCCAGGGATCACCACGGTAACCTGACGTGTTTGAGGAGGTGTGTGTGGGGGAGACGGGAGACGGGAGGTTAAGTGTTGATAATACATTTAGTTAGACCCCCCCGTCCCCCTGTGGGTGGGGTAAGGGGGGGGGGGTCACACACTGAGCCCTTCCAATATATCCTGGCCTTTAAAGTAAACCAAGAAAAAGGCAGAAAGAGAAGGAGAAATAAAATGAGTTTTGAATTATTTATGTGTCTAAACATCATGTGGCCTTTATTAAAGGTCCCAGCAATTAGTAAGGCAATCATGAAGTCCCTTCAACAAGACAGATGCTGTAGGTGCTGGAATATGGGATATCCATCCTTGCATCTCAATCTTGTCTTGTGCATGAGTGATGCTAATAGGTTTGTACCTGACTCCATGTTCTGGACAGTCAGACTGATCCTAATTTAAAACCATAGCTTCCTGTTCCAGCTAGCACACAGCTATCTTAGCACACAGCTAGCTCTGGGTCTGACACAGTACACAGCCAGGGAGATGATATAAACAGCCTCTGTACCCCCCCCCCCCCCCCTCCTCATCGCTCAGCAGTATGGGTAAATTATAACTGAGCCTGCTGGGAAGGCAGGAGGGAATCGGTTGGCACAACGACAGCTCGGCTGGGCGAGTCTCTCCCCCAATCTGTGTCTAAATAAATGATCCGCCTTCATTATTTAAGGTGGCCAGTGAAGCTAGCTAGCTAGCTCTCCGGCTTCATGCAAACAAATACTCCTCAAGGACAACGCAAGGCTGACTTAGTTTAAGTGGAATTGAGTGTTTATATTCTCATTAGGAAGTGAATGAAGTTCTAAGTAAAGCCTCACAGTGAAACACATTCATATATTACTGTTATGTGACCGACGACATTGATAGTATGTTATGATCACTTAATTACTTAACTGCTACGTCTTTAATGGGTGTTGATGGTGGTTAGCTGGTTACCCCATCCCTTCAAAGGTAACTAAACAAGAACCAAGCTATTTAACTAAGCCTGACTAGAACAATAAGAGCTATTTAACTAAGCCTGACTAGAACAATAAGAGCTATTTAACTAAGCCTGACTAGAACTATAAGAGCTATTTAACTAAGCCTGACTAGAACTATAAGAGCTATTTAACTAAGCCTGACTAGAACAATAAGCTGCTGTTCTACATTCAGAGAGTTGTCTGCTTAGTGACTGAAGTGGCTGTTTGAATAAAACATCTTTGGTCTCCAATGCAGAGTGGCGACGGCAGGGTCTGTGGAGGCAGGGTCTGTGGAGGCAGGGTCTGTGGAGGCAGGGTTTGTGGAGGCAGGGTTTGTGGAGGCAGGGTTTGTGGAGGCAGGGTTTGTGGAGGCAGGGTTTGTGGAGGCAGGGTCTGTGGAGGCAGGGTCTGTGGAGGCAGGGTTTGTGGAGGCAGGGTCTGTGGAGGCAGGGTTTGTGGAGGCAGGGTTTGTGGAGGCAGGGTCTGTGGAGGCAGGGTTTGTGGAGGCAGGGTTTGTGGAGGCAGGGTCTGTGGAGGCAGGGTCTGTGGAGGCAGGGTTTGTGGAGGCAGGGTCTGTGGAGGCAGGGTTTGTGGAGGCAGGGTCTGTGGAGGTCAGCTGTGTGTGAATGTGAATGTTTTCATCTGATCAGGTCCTCAACTACAAAGGAACCAGTTGGTCTCTAGACATCTGCTGGTCCTGGGTGAACGTGAGAGGGTTGAGGCTATTGACACACACACACACACATCACTGTACACACTGTACACACACACCCCCGGAGCAGGGCGGTCTGGGGGAGGGGGCATGATGGAGGAAGGGGAGAGGCAGCGGTGACCTCCAGAGAGACAGCTGTGACCTTCAGGGTAATCTGAGAGAGGGGAGGGTGTGGGGTGAGGGAGAGGAGGAGGGGAAGGAGGATGGAGAGTTTGAGGGAGGAGAGGGGAGGGTGTGAGAGAGGTGAGGGAGGGGGAGGGTGTGAGACAGGTGAGGGAGGGGAGGGTGTGAGAGAGGTGAGGGGGGGTGTGAGACAGGTGAGGGAGGGGAGGGTGTGAGAGAGGTGAGGGAGGGTGTGAGACAGGTGAGGGAGGGGAGGGTGTGAGAGAGGTGAGGGAGGGGAGGGTGTGAGAGAGGTGAGGGAGGGGAGGGTGTGAGAGAGGTGAGGGAGGGTGTGAGACAGGTGAGGGAGGGGAGGGTGTGAGAGAGGTGAGGGAGGGTGTGAGACAGGTGAGGGAGGGGAGGGTGTGAGAGAGGTGAGGGAGGGTGTGAGACAGGTGAGGGAGGGGAGGGTGTGAGAGAGGTGAGGGAGGGTGTGAGACAGGTGAGGGAGGGGAGGGTGTGAGAGAGGTGAGGGAGGGTGTGAGACAGGTGAGGGAGGGGAGGGTGTGAGAGAGGTGAGGGAGGGTGTGAGACAGGTGAGGGAGGGGAGGGTGTGAGAGAGGTGAGGTTCTCACCTGTGTCACCTTGTCGGTGACGTTGTGCGTGCGGTCTTTGACCTTGGGGGCGATGATGGTTTTCTCGGACGTGGGGGACGAGGGGCACTTCCTGTCGTTGTTCTCTGAGAAGTTGAGGGTGATGAGGGGGATCTTGTTGATGGTGCTGTACTTGCTGAGGTTGGAGTCGGAGGTGGAGCCCAGCAGACTGGATCTGATCTGGTTGAAGGGACCTGAGGAGGTCACACACACGCACACACACACGCACACACACACGCACACACGCACACACGCACACACGCACACACACACACACACATACACACACACACACACATACAACTACAGAACTGCTCGATGTCTGTTTAATCTTTCAATCAATCCATCCATTCATTAATGGATTGATGATTACTGCTGACGGATCAAGACCCTATTGGAGCATTGGTCCAGCAGCAGGGCTGGACTGTGCTGTGCAGTACTATACTGTCCTGTCCTGTGTGACGCAGGAAGGTTCTGGCACTGGTCCAGTCTGCCCAGAGGACCTCTGGCTGCAGCAGAGCAGACCAGCTGCAGAACCACAGACCAGCTGGGAGCTTCCCGGTCTGCTGTGGGGGGGGGGGGGGGGGGGAGTGTGTGCGTGTAAGCATGTGTGAGAGAGTGTGTGTGTACGACTGTGATTGTATGAATGTGTGTAGTAAAGTGTGTGAGTGAGTGTGTGTGTGAGCGTGTGTGTAGGTGTGTGTGTGTTGTGAGGTGTGAGGAGATGATGTTCTGGGAGCAAATCGATTGCTGGAACAAAAACAAAAACCAAGTACGAGACCAAACACTACTGCACCACCAATGCTGTGAAACACCAAACTAACACAATGTTCCTCTGAACTTCTTATCACAAGCAATATTAGTGAATGGTTATGTTATTTCACCCATAAAACATTCCGAATATATCAGTTATTTCACCAGGCGGTCCATGCATTTTAATATCACAATTCAAAGACTCACTTCAGCATAACTAAGAGTTAATGATTTCCGATGAAGAAAAGTCTTTTTTCATCTGTGCTTTACTGTGCTGAATGTGCTGCTCACAAACAGTGACTCAGGCCTTAGACGCCAACGTGACACGGTAACCAAACAACACCATCTCACACATTGTCACACACGACGCAACAGGAGGGAAAACTGTCAGACAGAGGACGGTGGATTCAGCCCTGACGAGAACTTAACCCCTCCTAAATCTCTTTTCACCAAATAGCCTCACGTAACTTCTAAAAAACAACCTTTATTTAACCAGTAAGGGATCACTGAGATTTGAAATCTCTTTGGCGAGAGCATCCTGTCATTATGCTTTTACGACAACAACCTACGCTGGCAGTCTAGTCACCATGACGAACACAGAAGTGAAGGGCCAATCAGGACAGGACAGAGAGCGATGGCATGCACAAGGTGATGGCATGCTACGGCGCTACACAACAGTTTGTGGTCAGACAGAAACAAATAGGGAAAGCTCAAGCCATACCCCCAGCCATCCAGGAACGAGAAACTAGCGAATCAGGAGAGAGAGAGAAGGTAAACAGGAAGTGGAGAGAGGAAGTGGAATTATGCGGGAAGGTCAAATGTCAAATCAAGATCTACAAATGCACCTTAGACCTACAACAGTTCCCTTGGCGTCTACTTTAGCACACACTGTTGAAACGGTCGCTGTGGGAAGGTTGTGTGAGGAAGGCTGCAGTGGAGTGTTTCACCTCAGAGAGCCAATATGAGGAGCATCAAATGTTTTCTCTTTAGGGTGAATAAAGCTATTTCACTCTGTTGCGTTGTGTTAGTGTCTTCCAGGGGGCGTAATGTAACGTGACATGGAATGAGGTGATGTTTACGTTCGGATGACGACTTAAATATTACACAGAGGGGGGGGGGGGTCATGCTCCAACATACAGTCTCCTGTGGGGGGGCGGTGGGGGAGGAGAGAAGGGCTGGTTATCCAGCCTGGAGAACCCTGAACGCTTCACACCAGAATCCCCCCCACCCTGCACCCCCCACCCTGCACCCCACCTCCTGCACCCCACCTCCTGCGCCCCGTGTGAGAGAGGCGGAGCCGTGACTGTCGTTCCCTCCAGAGATGAGCAGGGAAGTTGTACTAAATGGAAGGGAGGATGAGGGTGTTCGAGAGGCTGGAAACAGCCTGTGTCATGCAGGAGGCAGGAGAGATGGCTCTGGGGGTGTGAGGGGGGGGGGGCACGGGGTGGGGCACGGGGTGGGGGGGGGGGCACGGGGTGGGGGGGGTGACTCAGGCCCCGCCGGCATTAGCATTCCCAGAAGCATTCCCAACACACAAGGTGGATACTGGCCCTAGCTAGCGCGCATGCTGACACTGGTTTGTGGGGGTGTGGGCGTGCTACTTCTGTGTGTGTGCATGTGTGTGTGTGTGTGTGTATGTGTGTGTATGTGTGTGTGCGTGTGTGTGTGCGTGTGTGTGTGTGCGTGTGGGCGTGCGTGAACATGCAGCAGGCTGGGTGGTGTTCAGCACAGCTGGGACAGGCCACATCCAACACTCAATAGAACTTTTGATTTGACCGTACCTTTGATATTGCGACCATTGTCTGTCAGACGGGCAATGCGGTGTGGAGGGAGAGAGAAAGAGAGGGGGGAAGGGGAGGAGGAGAGGGCGAGGAGGAGGGGAGAGGAGGAGGGGGGAGGGGGAGAGGGAGGAGGAGAGGGAGGAGGAGGGGAGAGGAGGAGGGGGGAGGGGGAGAGGGAGGAGGAGAGGGAGGAGGAGGGGAGAGGAGGAGGGGGGAGGGGGAGAGGGAGGAGGAGAGGGAGGAGGAGGGGAGAGGAGGAGGGGGGAGGGGGAGAGGGAGGAGGAGAGGGAGGAGGAGGGGAGAGGAGGAGGGGGGAGGGGGAGAGGGAGGAGGAGAGGGAGGGGGACATCAGGAACACTGCACTAGTCAGGAGATATTCAGGTGGAGGGACAGACTGGCTGGTTGCATCTGTAGATAGACCTGGGGCTTTACACACACACACACATACCCCCACACACACACACAGACACACACACACAGAAGTAGCACACGCACACTCCCATTCAGCGCCTTGAGAGAAGGTGCAAAGTGCTTCACTTTGTGGCTGACTCAGAGAGGCTCCCTGTGGTGAGAGGGGCGGGGTTAAGGCTGGATGACACGCCCCCTGGCCCATTTCTACCAATCCAAGGTGACTTCTTGGCCATCCTAAAACTATCCACACCCTGCGTGTCCCTGGATGAGCTGTGAGTGGTGTGTCTGTGATGGAGAGAGAGTGTGTGAGGGGGTTATGTGGTCTGTGTGTGTGTGTGTCTGTGTTACGTGGTGGAGAGCTAGCTACCTTCGCTGGCATGGCGGTCCCTGAAGAGCATCCTGGAGTGGGAGCTCAGGGCCTCCATGTCCTGGGTGGAGGATGCCCTCCGGACGCTCCCCAGGCTCTCCCTGGAGGCCGCGGGGGTGAGGCCGGGGGAGGCTGGGGGCGGGGGGGGCGTGGGAGCAGGGTACAGCCTGTCCCAAGGTCCCTTGGGGGAGGAGTGGTCCAGGGGGCCAGAGAGGGGGGTGGAGCAGTGGCTGGGGGCGATGAGGGCGCGGGTGTCATTGGCGTAGGAAGGGCTGCAGCTCTCCCGTGTGGGCAGCTGGTAGTCACGGGTTACCACGGACTCATCGCTGCGGCGGGGGGAGTCGCTGCGGCGGGGGGAGTCGATGGTGACGGCATCAGGGTCCTCCTGGGGGAGAGACTGCTTGCTGACGCCCAGGAGGTGCAGGGAGGGGAAGCGAAACCGGAAGAAACGGCCTTTCCCTGAGGGAGAGAGAGACAGGGAGGGAGGGAGGGAGGGGGAGAGAGACAGGGGCAGAAGGAGGGGGACAGCGAGAGAGGGAGGGGGGAGAGGGAGGGGGAGGGAGGGAGGGAGAATGACAGAGAGAAAGAAATAAACAAAGAGAGAGTTGATCTGGTTGCAATCACTGTTAGTCAATGTTGTCCTGTTTATTACAGTGTGCTGTGGAGTGTTTTCAGAAATAGCACTGAGGTAGTCTGAACAGAAACACTGAGATGGTCTGAACAGAAACACTGAGGTAGTCTGAACAGAAACACTGAGATAGTCTGAACAGAAACACTGAGGTAGCCTGAACAGAAACACTGAGGTAGTCTGAACAGAAACACTGAGATAGTCTGAACAGAAACACTGAGGTAGTCTGAACAGAAACACTGAGATAGTCTGAACAGAAACACTGAGGTAGTCTGAACAGAAACACTGAGATAGTCTGAACAGAAACACTGCAAGCATATTTCTGGACAGGCAGGTTATTCTGACAATCCTCTTCTTGGCACATGAATATGATTTTCATGAGCTGAGACAGGTGATTCACACAGCATCACGAGGATCCTCGCTGCGTTTCTCCGGGAACATTCGGACTGGCGTAGCCTGTGCTAACCTTGTTTCATCACCTCATACTTTGTTTGTAATAAAAACAGCTTTCAGTTTCCCCTCAGCTTTCTCCCCGGTGTCGGGCGTTTAGCGTGTACACTGTTGAAACACGCCAGGCCAGAGTTATTTTAATACACGACCGAGATGGAAATATATGTTCCAACGGCAAGTCATTAGTCCTCATCTAACGTCAATTATTGAGTGGACGTCCAGTGGCAGAAACGCACTGTCCCAGGATGAAAGACTGGGGGAGGGCAGTTTGATGAGGATGCATAGCTCACAGAGTCACTGTAGCTGTGGAGTGATCCTCATGAGGGCGTTTACACACACACACACACACACACACACAGATCACATACACACACAAACAGAAGGACTCATTCATCCAGTGAGTGAAATGATGAGGTAGAGAGAGAGGATGAGGAGGTAGAGAGAGAGGATGAGGAGGTAGAGAGAGAGGATGAGGTAGAGAGAGAGGATGAGGTAGAGAGAGAGGATGATGAGGTAGAGAGAGAGGATGAGGAGGTAGAGAGAGAGGATGATTAGGTGGAGAGAGAGGATGATGAGGTGGAGAGAGAGGATGATGAGGTAGAGAGAGAGGATGAGGAGGTAGAGAGAGAGGATGATTAGGTGCAGAGAGAGGATGATGAGGTGGAGAGAGAGGATGATGAGGTAGAGAGAGAGGATGATGAGGTAGAGAGAGAGGATGATGAGGTGGAGAGAGAGGATGATGAGGTAGAGAGAGAGGATGATGAGGTGGAGAGAGAGGATGATGAGGTAGAGAGAGAGGATGATGAGGTAGAGAGAGAGGATGATGAGGTAGAGAGAGAGGATGAGGAGGTAGAGAGAGAGGATGATGAGGTAGAGAGAGAGGATGATGAGGTAGAGAGAGGATGATGAGGTGGAGAGAGAGGATGAGGAGGTAGAGAGAGAGGATGATGAGGTAGAGAGAGAGGATGATGAGGTAGAGAGAGGATGATGAGGTGGAGAGAGAGGATGAGGAGGTAGAGAGAGAGGATGATGAGGTAGAGAGAGAGGATGATGAGGTAGAGAGAGAGGATGAGGTAGAGAGAGAGGATGAGGAGGTAGAGAGAGAGGATGATGAGGTGGAGAGTAAGAGAGGCCGTATAGGCCATAATTCATACTTGATCTCACATACACGCCATGACCTCACATATATACCATTATACTCTCACATATATACCATTATACTCTCACATATGTACCATTATACTCTCACATATATACCATTATACTCTCACATATACACCATTATACTCTTGCACTTAAACTGGCATACTCTCTTACACACACAAAAATACCCTCTTATATGCACCATCATACTAAAGTATGACAATATATGTAAGAGACAAATAGTATGTGTGAAACAGAATGTTAGTATATGTACGAGAATAACAGGATGTGTAAGAGAGAATACTTGTCTATGTAAGAGAGAATACTTGTCTATGTGAGAGAGAATACTTGTCTATGTGAGAGAGAATACTTGTCTATGTGAGAGAGAATACTTGTCTATGTGAGAGAGAATACTTGTCTATGTGAGAGAGAATACTTGTCTTTGTGAGAGAGAATACTTGCCTGTATGAGAGAGAATACTTGTCTTTGTGAGAGAGAATACTTGTCTATGTGAGAGAGAATACTTGTCTATGTGAGAGAGAATACTTGTCTTTGTGAGAGAGAATACTTGTCTTTGTGAGAGAGAATACTTGTCTATATGAGAGAGAATACTTGTCTATGTGAGAGAGTTTGATTGAAACGGAAGGCAGTTTGATTGAAAAGGAAGTAGTACTGAATTCTCAGTTCCTGATTGGCTTACACATGAAGAAGGATTTGGGGTAGATGTAGCTAACGCCCACCTTCACTATCAAGACGAGACTGAGTGACATGACAAGATGGATTCATTAATAACATTTTGCATACTCCAAATCCTGCGGCATCATTGTCAGAAATGTTGTATCAAAGACAACAGCCATACACGGGGGCTGTTTCTAACGCTAACGTTGACAATGAAATGCGCCGGCTCTTCAGACCTGGATCAGGTGCATCAAGGAGTGCCAGCAGCCCTCTGTCAGGAGCTAGTCTTAATGCCAGCCAAGTGATGGCGCAATCCCAATATCAAACTCCTGACAGAGTGCTACTGCCGCTCCGTGGTGCACCTGATCCAGGTCTGAAGAGCCGGCGCAGGTCATCGTTAGCGTTAGAAATAGCCACTGTGGATGGCTGTTGTCTTTGATTCCAACATTTCTGACAACGATTCAAGCAAATCCACTAAAAAACTCAAATGTAGAATTCCATAGTTGTTAAGGAAGCTATACCGACCCCCACTACCTGAGTCAAAAGTCCTAGATCAGTTTTTCAATTGATGAAACAAATTATCATTTAAATTAAAGCCAATGCCTTTGTGAATACCGTCCCGTGGCACTGGGGTTTTAACCGTTGACGTCTTTAAGTAGCCGAGTGGTCTTTACACCCTTGGCTACTAACCTAAACTTCAATGCCACAACCTGAACTTGATGTCAATCTGTTCACAAAATTTTCCAGTTGGGACTTTTAAGATCCTATTTGAGTGTAGGCCCCTATGCCCGATGAGTGCCCGCACCCATTCACTGCAACGAAATAGCTTCATGGATCCGATTCGGAATCTGAGCTTAGAGACGCTTGACAAAAAAAATTGTTTGAGGTGTGGTGCGTTTTGGAATTGTTAATGTGATGTGTTCCCATCGTATTTAAGACGAAATAGTTTACAAAGAAGAGGTTTGTTAATGTGACTGTATACATATCTCACTCATACTGGCTAATCAGCTAACATGTTAAAGTAGCCTAGTCTACATCCAAAGTCGCTGTCGTGAAACTAGCCCTAACCCTCACAAAAAGCTTTGAGGTAAAATTAAAAACCTTTAAAAACGTCTACATTTAGCAAATATTATTGTGCACAAGTATTTTAGTATAGTTAATATGTAATTTAATTCCATAATTTCCCCAGGAATAACTTTAAAAACGTATTTCAGGAACGGGTCTGTCCTCCCTACAATAACGCCGCAGCATTTGGAGTATTTAAAATGTTATTAATGAGTCCAATGGCTTCATTAAGCCGCCCACTCTCTGCCATCTTGTCATGTCACTAAGTCTCGTCTTGATAGGGAAGGTGGTTGTTAGCTACATCTACCCCAAATCCTTCTTCTTCATGTGTAAGCCAATCAGGAACTGAGAATTCAGTACTACTTCCTTTTCAATCAAACTGCCTTCCGTTTGAAACAAACTCTCTCACATAGACAAGTATTCTTTCTCATATAGACAAGTATTCTCCCTCACATAGACAAGTATACTCTCTCACATAGACAAGTATTCTCCCTCACATAGACAAGTATTCTCTCTCACATAGACAAGTATTCTCTCTCACATAGACAAGTATTCTCTCTTACACATCCTGTTATTCTCTTACATATAGTAACATTCTGTTTCACACATACTATTTGTCTCTTACATATATTGTCATACTTTAGTATGATGGTGCATATAAGACGGTATTTTTGTGTGTGTAAGAGTGTATGCCAGTTTATGTGCAAGAGTATAATGGTGTATATGTGAGAGTATAATGGTGTATATGTGAGAGTATAATGGTATATATGTGAGAGCATAATGGTGTATATGTGAGAGTATAATGGTGTATATGTGAGAGTATAATGGTGTATATGTGAGAGTATAATGGTGTATATGTGAGAGTATAATGGTGTATATGTGAGAGTATAATAGTGTATATGTGAGAGTATAATAGTGTATATGTGAGAGTATAATGGTATGTATGTGAGAGTATAATGGTATATATGTGAGAATATAATGGTATATATGTGAGGTCATGGCGTGTATGTGAGATCAAGTATGAATTAAGGCCTATACGGCCTCTCATAGGAGAGAGAGGATGATGAGGTGGAGAGAGAAAAGCCATGGCAGTTGGAGAAGCAGTGAGGAAGCTTGTGAAGACACGACAAAAAGGGGTTGAACAGGCGCTTCAAACATCTCTGCAGGAGCACTGCTACATTATTTCTGTCACAGCACATTTTCCTGCGCTGACATTGACGAGAGACAAAACTAATTTTAGACGGTGTTACGTGCTGTGTCTCGGGTCAGGGGACAGAGCGGAGTACCGCTCACACACCAGACAGACGAGGCCACACACCAGCCAGGGACAAACACCCACAATCTGTGCTCAGAGTTTACACTTTAATCATCAGCAGACGCGTTTCCCCCAAGGCGACATACAAATTGTGCATACTAGAAGGAGAAGACAAACAGAAGGGAGGTTCTTGTGGGAATATTTAATTCAAGTTTTTCGGTGGACAGATTCAACGACTGGTCTGGACAAGTCATACCGGTCAAAGATGCTGACATGATGATGTGAAGTGTGTTTTCCTTGACAGTCCTACACGTCCACAGAGCTGAACGTCTCTCTAGCTCAGCACTACAGAGCTGAATGTCCCTCTAGCTCATTACATCATTAAATCATTATCGCCTGTGTGAATGTACGTTTTGGATAAGTGCTTTCATGCTTGGATTTAATTTTCAGTGATTGCTCCTGGATTTGCATGTGTCAACTAATGTAACCGTGTGTGTCTCTGTGTGTGTCTCTGTGTGTATCTCTGTGTGTGTCTGTGTGTGTCTCTGTGTGTGTCTCTGTGTGTGTCTCTGTGTGTATCTCTGTGTGTGTCTGTGTGTGTATCTCTGTGTGTGTCTGTGTGTGTCTCTGTGTGTGTCTCTGTGTGTGGACAGTTTTTCGGTGGACAGATTCAACGACTGGTCTGGACAAGTCATACCGGTCAAAGATGCTGACATGATGATGTGAAGTGTGTTTTCCTTGACAGTCCTACACGTCCACAGAGCTGAACGTCTCTCTAGCTCAGCACTACAGAGCTGAATGTCCCTCTAGCTCATTACATCATTAAATCATTATCGCCTGTGTGAATGTACCAACAAGCAGAACCAATCACATCTGTGAGAGGAGTTAGTGGGTGTGGCTTCTCCTTCAGAGCTGACACCACCCAGACTGAGAAAAACATGAATGCAGCTCTGAGCCGTTCATCCCTCCTGTAAGCTGTGTGTCTAATTAAGCCCCTCTGAAAGAGCTATCCCAGCAACTCCAGAGCTGCTAATTGGTTCGCCGTCCTACCATGCTTCTTGGACATGTGTCAAGCGCTGGAGCAGAGAGCAATCGCAGTAACTATTTTTAAAAGGTGACTTTGGGGTTTGGCTCCTTACAGGGATAGTTAAAGTGTGTGTGGGGGAGTGTGGGAATGTACAGTTAGGTCCATAAATATTTGGACATTGACACAATTTTCATCATTTTGGCTCTGTATACCACCACAATGGATTTGAAATGAAACAATCAAGATGTGCTTTAAGTGCAGACTTTCAGCTTTAATTTCAGGGTATTTACATCCAAATCAGGTGAAAGGTGTAGGAATTACAACACATTTTATATGTGGCCCCCCCTTTTTAAGGGACCAAAAATAATTGGACAAACTAACATAATCATAAATCTAATTGTCACTTTTAATACTTGGTTGCAAATCCTTTGCAGTCAATGACAGCCTGAAGTCTGGAACCCATAGACATCACCAGACGCTGGGTTTCGTCCCTGGTGATGCTCTGCCAGGCCTCTACTGCAACTGTCTTCAGTTCCTGCTTGTTCTTGGGGCATTTTCCCTTCAGTTTTGTCTTTAGCAAGTGAACTGCATGCTCAATTGGATTTAGGTCAGGTGATTGACTTGGCCATTGCAGAACATTCCACTTCTTTGCCATAAAAAACTCTTTGGTTGCTTTCGCAGTATGCTTCGGGTCATTGTCCATCTGCACTGTGAAGCGCCGTCCTATGAGTTCTGAAGCATTTGGCTGAATCTGAGCAGATAATATTGCCAGAAACACTTCAGAATTCATCCTACTGCTTTTGTCAGCAGTCACATCATCGATAAATACAAGGGAACCAGTTCCATTGGCAGCCATACATGCCCATGCCATAACACTACCTCCACCATGCTTCACTGATGAGGTGGTATGCTTTGGATCATGAGCAGTTCCTTCCCTTCTCCATACTCTTCTCTTCCCATCATTCTGGTACAAGTTGATCTTGGTCTCATCTGTCCATAGGATGTTGTTCCAGAACTGTACAGGGTCTTTTAGATGTTTTTTGGCAAACTCTAATCTGGTCTTCCTGTTTTTGAGACTCACCAATGGTTCACATTGTGTTCACTTGTGGTGAACCCTCTATATTTACTCTGGTGAAGTCTTCTCTTAATTTTTGACTTTGACACAGATACGCCTACCTCCTGGAGAGTGTTCTTGATCTGGCCAACTGTTGTGAAGGGGTTTTTCTTCACCAGGGAAAGAATTCTTCTGTCATCCACCACAGTTGTTTTCCGTGGTCTTCCAGGTCTTTTGGTGTTGCTGAGCTCACCAGTGCGTTCTTTCTTTTTAAGAATGTACCAAACAGTTGATTTGGCCACACCTAATGTTTTTGCTATCTCTCTGATAGGTTTGTTTTGATTTTTCAGCCTAACGATGGCTTGCTTCACTGATGGTGACAGCTCTTTGGACTTCATATTGAGAGTTGACAGCAACAGATTCCAAACACAAATACCATACTTGAAATGAACTCTAGACCTTTTATCTGCTCCTTGTCAATGAAATAACGAACTCCCATGAGGGAATAACATACACCTGGCCATGGAACAGCTGAGCAGCCAATTGTCCAATTACTTTTGGTCCCTTAAAAAGGGGGGGGCCACATATAAAATGTATTGTAATTCCTACACCGTTCACCTGATTTGGATGTAAATACCCTGAAATTAAAGCTGAAAGTCTGCACTTAAAGCATATCTTGATTGTTTCATTTCAAATCCATTGTGGTGGTATACAGAGCCAAAATGATGAAAATTGTGTCAATGTCCAAATATTTATGGACCTAACTGTATGTCTGTTTGTGTGCGCACAGGCAGTTGTCGCTGGTGGCACTTTTCTCCACAAACACTCGCCAGCAGATTATACAGCCAGCGGATGCACACCAGGTCCCTGTTGCTATGATACCAGATAGTAATATTGGAATTGAATACTAATTACAGTAACCATCAAATTCCCTCAGTCTGGGCAGTAATGGATGGAATGAGAGACAGAGCTATGGATTTGGCTGACTGGCAGATGAGGATGAGAGGAGAAACTGCCGATGCAGAAAGAAAGAAAAAGAATGAAATAAAAAGCAGGGGGACAAATAATTTCCTATCGTTGTGTTTCTGCTGACGGTGAAGGGCTCTTTACCACTCTTTCTCTCTCTCTACCTTTCTCTACCCTTCTCTACCCCCTTTTACCTCTCTCTAACTCTCCCCTCCCCTCATTAGCAGTTCAGAAATAAGAACAAAGAGTTCTAGAATGCTCAGAACAGATAGAACGGAACACACCGGAACTGCCTCTGGAACATTCGTAGAGGCTTCAGTAAACATTCCAGCTTTCGTCAGGTGGAAGAGGCAACCTTCCGACCGGGAACAATAAAGCTGAGTTGCATTTTGAATAACGCTGTAGTGGAACTGAAAAGACCCAAGCAAAGTCCATGGGGAAAGATGTCCCACTGAACAGCTGTGAATCAACTCTGCTGCAGGAAGAGGTGAGCTATCCCTTGTCTCAGGACCAATACTGACTAACAGGTAAGGAAACATACAACACACCTAGGTCCTGACCTCCCTGGGTGTCTGGCTCCCAGGGCCCAGGTCCAGAGAGCCTTCACCTCAGATCTGACCAGCTCTGGAGGTCATCTACATGCTGCAAGGTTCAGACCTCAGATCTGACCAGCTCTGGAGGTCATCTACATGCTGCAAAGTTCAGACCTCAGATCTGACCAGCTCTGGAGGTCATCTACATGCTGCAAGGTTCAGGCACGACCGCTACGCTGCTGAGCACAGGCGGACAATCAGTCAATAAAGTAAAGATCTTGGAATGCTAAACGTGTCTTTGGAGCTGTGTCTTCCGAGACTGAAACACACACACACACACAGTGCAGGGTGGAGAGCGAGGGCAGTGCATTAGAGCAAGACTCAGCCTTGTAAATAAGTATTTCTGACAGTTGCATTCACAAAGGCTGCTGCTAAGATATTCAGATAAGCCTGGCTAGTCTTTTATTCATGCTCAGCCGTTTCACTATAGTGCTGCCCTGTAGTGGCTCGTCTGAGACTGGAGGAGGAGGGAGACCCGTGTCAGTGTACACACACACACACAGAAACAAAGAGAGAGAAACACATAGAGAAACACACACCACACTGACACAAAAGGAGATACAAACACACAATGAGAGACACACACAGAGCGATACACACACACACACACACAGAGCGATACACACACACACACACAGAGCGATACACACACACACACACACAGAGCGATACACACACACACACACACAGAGCGATACACACACACACACACACACACACACAGAGCGATACACACACACACACACACACAGAGCGATACACACACACACATCTGTGAGGTTCTCCCATCCAATTACGCTGATCTACAGAACGACCTCTGGTGTTCTGGAGGGGCCGTGTTAACGGTTCACCTCAGCAACAGAGGGCCACACAGCAGCAGAGCTCACCACAGGGCTGGCCTGGGTCTGGAGCTCACCACAGGGCTGGCCTGGGTCTGGAGCTCACCACAGGGCTGGCCTGGGTCTGGAGCTCACCACAGGGCTGGCCTGGGTCTGGAGCTCACCACAGGGCTGGCCTGGGTCTGGAGCTCACCACAGGGCTGGCCTGGGTCTGGAGCTCACCACCAATTTTTTGGGTCAACATTTTTTGCCTCTAATTTATTGGCCTCTAATGTATTGCCCTCAGAAAAAAATATTTACCTAAATTTTTCAAAGACTACCAGCCACCACTGATTATATACATACGTAGGCCTATAGTGTATATATATAGATTTCGGAAGATATGAAGAAATGAGAGCTCCAGGGAGCGGGGTTGGCCTGCTGTACTCACGGACGTCAGCTTTGGCAGGAGACGGGTGGTTGAGTCTCTCCAGAGAGTCGCTGCTGCCCTCCTTCAGAACGTAGTCAAAGTTGAGGATGAACATCATGACCACGCCCTCCTCGTTCTTCACCGGGATGATGTGTGTGATGCACAGGAAGTCCGAGCCTTAGGGGAGGAAGTGACACGTGGGTTTGGGTTCTCAACACAACTTCACACACTTTGACATTCAAGTGATGTTTGGTTGAACCAGAGAGAGTGTGTGTGAGGAGGAAACTGGAGAGGAACACAGTGAAGATCAGAGGGTTTTGTTTTTATAAAGATCCTTTGATGTTCTTCTGCTTTCTCCTGATGACTCTCACACGCAAAAACAAGTTTCATGTTTAAGAGAATATTTCATTAATAAAAACAAGACATTATTGTACTCATCACACACCTCTACTCCAAGTCTGAGTCAGGGAGAAGGAGAGACAGTTATTTTAGATGTAGTCATTTAGCAGACGCTCTTATCCAGAGCGACTTACAGTAAGTACAGGGACATTCCCCCTGAGGCAAGTAGGGTGAAGTGCCTTGCCCAAAGACACATCGTCATTTGGCACAGCCGAGAATCAAACCGGCAACCTTCGGATTACTAACCCGATTCCCTAACCGCTCAGCCACCTGATTCCATATTTAAAAGCTCTCATCACGTGGCGGATTAGACACATTGCGTTTTGGATAAGTGCTTTCATGCTTGGATTTAATTTTCAGTGATTGCTCCTGGATTTGCATGTGTCAACTAATGTAACCGTGTGTGTCTCTGTGTGTGTCTCTGTGTGTATCTCTGTGTGTGTCTGTGTGTGTCTCTGTGTGTGTCTCTGTGTGTGTCTCTGTGTGTATCTCTGTGTGTGTCTGTGTGTGTATCTCTGTGTGTGTCTGTGTGTGTCTCTGTGTGTGTCTCTGTGTGTGTCTCTGTGTGTGTCTCTGTGTGTGTGTGTCTGTGTGTGTCTCTGTGTGTGTCTCTGTGTGTGTGTCTCTGTGTGTGTCTCTGTGTGTGTCTCTGTGTGTGTCTCTGTGTGTGAAGGGGTCGATATACTGTCCCGCAAGCCATTTCATTGATCAAAGCACAAATGAGAAACATTACATTTCCCAGACATAATTATATAATCCATAATTTAGCTAATGAGAGTGTCTTTTCCAGCACTATTCATTATCAGCACAACAGTGTGCCATGGCTGAGGAAAGCATGGTGGTGATCCCAGTGATAACATCCTTCATGATTTTGTTTTGCTCCTATTACGGCAATTTGATTCATTGGCATCATCTGAATCCCTATTTGAATCTATCCCATTAGAGTCATCTCAGTAGGAGGTCTAGATAGCCTGCAGTTGCCTCTGTTGCCCTATTAACACGTTAATGATTCAGATTAATTAAAGTTAAGCCTTCTGGGAGTTTGAATCATCCTTAAAAATAGATTTTAATGCTCATAAACAGGCACTAAGGTGAAGTTTCTTTCAACAATGACAGAACAATACACCAGGAATACATCTCTGGTGTACTCTAAGCCGGTAAAAGAATGTGTCTAAACATATACATTGTTTGCATTTCTCATCGGAAATTATCGATTTTGCTTGTGGGAAAGTGAGAAGATCTAGTTTGGCCGGAGTGTGGAAGTCCAAAAATGATCTGTGTGTTAAGGACACACATCTCACACAGCGGTGAGGAAATGTAATTAATGTGCCTGTGATGCCAGGCTCATGTTTTATATATAGATGATCCTCGCCTCGGATCTCTCTCTCTCTCTCTCTCTCTCTCTCTCTCTCTCTCTCTCTCTCTCTCTCTCTCTCTCTCTCTCTCTCTCTCTCTCTCTCTCTCTCTCTCTCTGTCTCTCTCTGTCTCTCTCTGTCTCTCTCTGTCTCTCTCTGTCTCTCTCTCTCTCTCTCTCTCTCTCTCTCTCTCTCTGTCTCTCTCTGTCTCTCTCTGTCTCTCTCTGTCTCTCTCTCTCTCTCCTTCAAAGTCACACGCCTTCTATTTATAGCTCCTCCTCATAGAGTCCACAACACTACCAGCCAGCGCACATTTCTGAGAGGACACACATGCACACGCACACACACATGCACGCACACACACACACACACACACACACATGCACCAGATCCTTCACATACCCCCCACACACACACACACAAACACAAGTACACACACACTTACAAACGGGTACCTTCACATGAATGCACAAACACCTACACACACTATCACACCTCAGCAACAAGTCGAACAACAGCGGGAACAGCTAGTGGCTCCATAGTGAGGCTGTGTGGTGAGGCTGTGTGGGGAGGCTGTGTGGTGAGGCTGTGGTGAGGCTGTGTGGTGAGGCTGTGTGGTGAGGCTGTGTGGGGAGGCTGTGTGGTGAGGCTGTGTGGGGAGGCTGTGTGGTGAGGCTGTAGTGAGGCTGTGTGGTGAGGCTGTGGTGAGGCTGTGGTGAGGCTGTGTGGGGAGGCTGTGTGGTGAGGCTGTGGTGAGGCTGTGTGGTGAG